>NW_010544329.1:1694-31237 GCF_000687285.1 Phaethon lepturus | reverse complement strand
TTCAGCGCAGGTTCCTTGCAGCAGCCCCGGTCCCTTCCCCTGGAGGTGTTCTTGGCCCCCAACTCATCACACATGCACAGAGCTCCTGGCCAGGAGAGCATCCTTGGTAGTGAGACATTTTGCCACTTGCCAGCAAAGCAAAAGCCACAGAAAAAAATGCAAACAGAGGAAGAAGGTAGTTTTTAATTCAAGAAAGTATTCCTTTACTCGATTGCACCTCCCCACCCCTCTTTTTTTTTTTTTTCCCCTAAATGTAATTTCCAGCTTTAAGCTAATGTCCCTGCGGAAGCAGGGATTTACCGTAGCATTCAGAAGGCTGTACCTTTTGCATAGGTTGCCTAGGACCAAGTCACAAGGGAACCAGGATTCCTACATAATTACGAGGAATGGTGCTTTCCTGCTCGGATAAAGAAACTCCAGGTTTCCTTTCTTATGCAGGTGATGTTCACTTCTCAGTCCTGCACCTCTGGCTTTGCTTAAACATCTTCTTACAGCAGCAGTGTAAGTGTGCTTTCTTTTTTTGCTATCTTTTTGACTGCTTGCATTGGTTTAATTGGGGGTTGGTTACCGCTGGTTGGGACACACAGTAAGTCGGGTTCTCCTTGAGCTGGGAAATATATATTTGTATATGTACTCAGCCAAATCGAGTTCTTGCTGGCACTGTGCTACCATTGACCTTATTAGAGTCCAAATTTTAAAAGTAAGTTAAACTTCTCTTTCCCAGACATATCAAAAGTCAAATCAGATGAGTGGAATGGTCTAAACAAGAAGAGGGAGATTTGGGAGATGGAAAACTTAGTCAAGGAGCATGGGAAATTTCAGCATGGATAACTGGGTCCATAGATCAGTGTCGAAACAAGGCGATTGTCAGCAGTGCTCACGGTTTCTCACAAGTGCTTCCTTGCTCAACAGCAACTGCCTTGTTTTCCTGGTGAGTATCATCTATCGTTTTGTGTGTGATTTCTCTGGTTTTGGTCAACTTTTCTGATTTTTCAAAGTATTGTTCACGCAGAATTGTTAGAATGAAATTACAGATTCACTTTGAGAGCATGTCCAAATGGACTCAACAATTTTCTATAAATGCCTTTTGATTGATTTTTTGGAGCAAGAGGGAAAAAAAAATAATCTAAAGGACATCCTAAAACCATTGCCCAGGTTGTCTGCATGTCATCCCCGCGGCTGCATTCAGTTCTGCTCAGAGCCGGGCTTTCAAATGCACCTAATGTAGAAGTACAAGCCCCAGCTCTTCAAAAGCATTTAGAAAGCTCATTCCCTTCAACTTCTGTGGAATTCAGATGTTTAAACATCTTTGAGGATCACCCTTAGGCGTCTCTGGATAGCAGAACTCCATCTCAAAACAGGCATTACAGAAAAAGAAGGGCTCTCTTGTGAAGACAGACTTCAAAGATGGGGAGTATTACGTTTTGAAGGAGACAAAAAAAGCGGGGCCTAGGTAAGGTAATGGGAAATAATGAATGGTCTAGAGGAAAGAAGTAATTTTCTAATTCATTATTTTCATATTTGGAACACCAAAGAATATTGAATGACATGAAATTTAAAAATACTGAAAGAAAATGCAATAAATGATCACTCTGAGGGACTCAATGTCACAGTTTAGCCTTGAGGCCAGAATTTTAGTAGAGTCTACAGTGCGAGAAGTAAAAAAACCTTTTTTTTTCCTTTTTGTCTTTTTCCTCATGGAAGATGAAAAGCCCCAAGAGATTATCTGACATGAGGAATTGGGGAAAAATGTCTTCATTTTACTTGGAAAATATCTAAAATTTTCTTTTGAACTGTAGTGAACATTGCCAGCGCAGGAGCAGAAACACCAACAGAACATTCAGATTGCTGCTGGTATTTCTAAGCGCAAACTGAGACAACGGTGCAGGAACCCATCCTCCCTCCACCACCCCTGCGCACCCCACTGAGCATGACGAAAAACCCAGTGAAGCCCGAAGCCCTGTTGGGCCGACCTGACCCTCCCACAGGCATTTCCAGGGACTCTGTGTGTATTCTGTGCCAAAAAGTGACTCTGTTCTTGCCGGAATATTCCGTGTATCAGCCACAGTTGGCAGTGCTGGAAGCAAGTGCAGTCAGAGAGCAAGAGGGAGTTCTCGATCAGGCTATTCCTAACCCAAGAGCCATTCACATATTTGTCATCCATTGCATTTTAAAAGGAAAAAAAAAAGAAAAGGAGCAAAAATTTTCTTTCCTGACTGTGAACATACAGATGCAGTTTCCCCCTCAAGGCAGGGATACTGGAAGATGACCCACCATTTGGAAAGAAGCAGGAACACAGAGCGTGAGTTGTCATATTCAGCAAATTTCCCAAAGGAGTTGATTTACGATGAACGTAATCTCAACGCGCCACGCCACCTGGCCCAGAATTTCGTTTTTCCCCTGCGACCATCCACACACCTTAGGGACAGCCCTGCAAACTGCTCTGTCCCCATCTGCTCTTCAGGAGTTCAGGAAGCAGCAACTCGGTTCCCTACAGCCGTTGTCCCTCAGTGCAAGGGTGATGAGCCATTGGTCGCACCTCATCTTCCCAACATGCTCAGCTGTGCTACCAGCTTAGGACTCTTCCAAGAGCTGTCCCCAGCCTCTGCATCCCAACCTAGCCCTACTTTAAACGTATGTGTACATTTTCTAGCTGTACCTGAGCCTCTGCAGTGGGTGGACACTCGGGAATTACTCCTGGAAATTGCTACTTGAGCTTCTTCATGCTGAAACTAGAGTATCTGACTGCCAACAGGGTTTTTGTAAAGAGTCACCACCAAGGGCAACTGTCAGCTGGTGGAAACACCCCTGTTGATGTTGATAGACTCTAGATTAATTTCTCCTAACATTAACATCTAAGATGTCCATCTCCAGCTCAAGTCCACAGAGAGATAAAAGCTTCCTGGAGAAGGTTCGGCCCCCACTCCCAGACAAGGTGGATTCCCCTTTGAGGGTGCCCAAGTCTCTCTGCTGACTATAGAGGCAGCCAGAGCTGACTTCTGCGGCAAGAGGAGATGTATCCTACTGTGACACTATGCGTGTCCTGCCGGGGGGGCTTGAGTCCTGTGTGCTTCGTATGACAGAACACATTTCTGTAAATAACAGCAAAAGAAATAATCCCGTAGCTCAGGTGAGACTCCAGCTCCCCAAGATTCAGCAAGGTGCATCCAGCTGCTTTGAGAACCTCACTGCAGCGTATTGGCACAGGTATTCCAGAGGCAGTTTCATACGGCATGTCCCAATATGCTGGATTTTGGAAATAATTGGCTTTTACATTGCAATCAGGAAATCATGTCATTTACACATATCCTAAAAATGTGTAAAAGAAATGCTAGCGTCCCGAATTCAGCTGCTACAGTATGTTAGTACGTTTGCTACACACATTTTTCACAAGTAATAATGAGCGACAAAAATAACTGACCTACTTATAACTCCACAAATACCTGTACCTCACATTTGGAGGCAGTGAAATCAGCATGGAGACATTTAGAACAAGTCTATTCTTGAACACCCTTTTTTAACTCTCTTTAAATTATTCCAATTTGGACAGTTTTTAATGTAATTTTTTTGTACACCTTGCAACTCCCTGGAGCTCTTTCTGTAGTTCCAGGCATGTCTGTACTGAGTCCAAAACCCTGACAATCGTTAATATTAAAAGATTTGGGCTCCTCTAGTAGAGGAGAGTCCGTTCTTGCCATCATACCTTGCTCGATGGGGCCCGTGGACGTGTGCCAGGCCTCCAACCAAGCCTACCCATTTTGTTAAAGGCAGATTTTTCCCACCAGGCTTCTCCCAACGTTAGGGAAGTGGCCTCTGAATCCCCCTGGTGCTGAGCTGCTGCTCCATTTTGAGGACATACCAGGTTGAGTTGTCGCTGGCCTTCTCCATCACATTGACTTTCGCTCTGCAGGTGGTGCAGACCTCCTGTGTGAAACTAAAGATCATGTAATGTCCTTTCACCTGGGCAAAACCCCAACATGTCAGGAACTACTTCCAGTTTGCTTATCGCAAGACTCATCAAGCAGAGCAAGGACCAAACCTGTGATGCCCACCAAGTTGTACAATACACAGAGAACTCCTCATCAGTTGCCCCACCTCCTCTGCCCTCCATCACAGGATCCTTCTAAACTTCCCCACATTTCTTCTTGGCCTCATGACTATTTTCCATCAGAAAAGCAGATGTAGATTTCTTTGGGTTTTGTTTTGTTTTGTTTAGGACAGCTTTTCCTCCTCTTTGGTTCTTGCGTGGGTACAATCACACAGAGCGTCTATTGCTAAAGATGTTTTAGGCCTTTTAACAGAATTATCCCAAGCTTGCAGATTGCTACAGGCAGAGCTGAAACGGTTTAACTTTGTTATTGTTTTCTCACACAGGTGAGTCCCAGCTCCCACATTAATTATCATTGCTTGGTCCTTCCAGTCTCCATCCTGCTTAAAATTCCTACATAGATGCAAAGCAAATGTAATAAAATGCATCTGGACACACCTACTCCTCTCATATGATAAAACATTGATACCACTAAAATCATAAATAGGTATATCGGTGCTTCCAATACTGTTCAAGGATGGTTGGAAGAGGAAAAAGTACCACCAATATATTATTGAAGGAAAATACTTGAGTGGGGGCGTTCTTTTTCTCTTTTGATCAAATTAAACATTGTATGGAAGGGTCCATTTCCAGCAATTATATTTGGTTCTTCTTAAAAAGCAGACAAGTTATCCAGCTCTGACTTCCCATTCTTTGTCTAAAATCTGCTGAAATTGGGGGGTTCATTCTTCTAACAAAAGCAAGAATTGCCCTCATACATATGTACCTTCCTCAAAATTTTTTGACAAAATTGTCTGTTCCCTGACAACCTTTGAAAGAACAGGTCGTTGATGCTTGGGCCATAATCAGATTTTTAAGGCATATTGAATATGTCTAGCACTGATGCCAGACCCTTCAAAATTCATGTACTATGTTTCAAAAATTTTAAGAACAGGATTTTTTTAATACGATTGTGGACAGCTCTGCTCTTGAGTCCCTATTTTCACAAGAGTTCAGCACTTGCAACTGCAGGTGAAATAAATGCCAGGTCCTGTGTTCAAACAACGTTATTGATGTGTGAACTGAATTTAAAATCATTGTTTAAATGCTGAAAGGCAGACGTCTTTTTAGATGCTGCATTTTTAAATCACTGCCTGGCAGTTTCCAAATAAAAGTTATATTGGAGTCTGTGCCGTTAATATTCCTTCGTATATCATCATAGCTTTGGCTTTTGAGTCTGGAAATGTGCTTCTCAGCCATTCTGGCTGCAAACACTGCCTATCCAGTCAGCCTTCTCCAGGAAATACTTCACCCCAGCACCTCACGGAGGCTTTTTTTTGGGTGCTGATGGAAATGCACATTCACACGGAGGTTTTGGGAAATGCGAAGGTGTGAGTTATCATGAGCTAACTCGTTAAAATAATTTTTTAAAAAAATTATTTATCCATTTTTGTTAATAGATCCTTCAGCAATAGATAAAAGAATTTTGCAGATGTGAGAGGCACCTATTTAGAAACTATTAACAAATTCACTCGATGCCACGGGACACACAGCTCAGTCTTTTGTATTTTGGGGGAACAAAGCGTGGGTATTTTGCTTTACAAGGGGCATTTTAGCACAGATGCCTTGCAGAAAGTATACAAAAAAGTCTTTGTCACCTGAAAACATTCAAGCCTCATTCTTCCTCAGCATCTCTGAGGTGGACCTGGCCCGGGATGGGAAGGAGCCTGGCACAGAGCGGGCTTGGGGCACCCTCCAGGACTGCGATGCCGCTTGGTTCACAGATCCCACCCCTCTCTTCCTGGCTCATCAATCCCACTTTCATACACAAAATGGCCCAAGCAAACAGGAGCATAAAAAATCCAAGATGTCACCACCATCAAGCATTTCAAGCCCAACGCGCTCTTCGCAGCTCAAAGCAGGAAGACTTGCAAACACCTAATACAAGTAGGAAAAATGAATAATATATGAAAGAAAAAGCAAAAACCAGGAAACAGTCAGAAGTCTGAGCCACTAATTGCCGTACATTCCCTGTGACAGAGTGACAGGCAAGGGGAGGCTGGGCTGCCTGGGGGGATGCGGCAGGCAGCACGTGTCGGCAGCGCCGCGCTCCCTCCCTGCACCTCGCCCGCGCGGGGCACGCAGGGCGACAGCCACGCTGTCCCATGCCGGAGGGGGTAAACCACATGAGCAGGTGGATTCACGTGAGCGTGTACAGTTTGATAAAGTTGGGGGGTCAGATGCCACAACAGGAAAATTCATTCCCCACAGCAGTTTTGGAATGTGAGATCTGTTCTCCGTACGAACGAGTTCTCCTCGGCTCTTCTCACTGCAGCCCGCTCTTCTCTTCCTCTTCTTCCTCAGCTTTGCTGCTCTCGAGGCTGGAGGAAATCTGATTGCCCAAATCATTTTCCTGCACGTGCTGCGGACTGAGGCTCCCCTTCCATCCCAAACTGAGGATAAACCAGACCCGAGCCAGCAGCCCGTCTGCTCCCACGAGCTGATGCGGCCCCATGGCCGTCTCGTACCTCCGTGGTCACCCACGAGCCCACGCACAGCCCTGGGGGTCATCTTTGCTGCAGTCTCTTGGGGATGCAGGCAGAAAAAAGCCTGGTGTTTGGAGGACTCCTGGTGCTCAAGACCAGACACCTGACAGAGAATGCAATTTGTAGAGCAGTTTCTGGGGATTTGACACCTTTTCTGCCTAAAATCCATCTCCTGTCCCATCCACTTCTGCGGCACAGTCACCCCCAGCTCCTTCCCCACCGTCACCCAGCAGCAGAGCTGTGCCCACAGCCTTCCCCTCCCGTGTGATTCCTTTGACAGCTCTCCATACCCTCAGCAGCACATTTGTTGGTTGACAGCTTTTATTTCATATTTCATTTGCCATTTGTCAGCTCAGTAACACAGATTCAAGTTCCTTTTTGATGTTTTCATGTTATCTACAAAGGCTTTAAAGTCGCAGCGCTTGCGCTCGCACTCGCGTCAGTGCAGGAACCTCCCTCTAGTGATCCAAAGGCAATCAGTTTTCCAAAAAGTGAAGCATTTTCCAGGTGTTGTGGGTCCATCCGGCTTCCCCAGGCACCGGTGTGCGGGGGTGATGAGTGGGCAGCGCTGCCCATGAAAACGCCCACAACTCCATCCTTTGGGTACAACCCCACCACATCCGACTGCTGAGCCCTTTGCGGGGAGGCTGTCACACTGTCTGCCTCAAATATTGTTTCTTTCCTTGGAAAATATGGAAATAGGCAGATGATGTCCCATGACGAAACTGGATTCGGTCCCTGTTTCGTGGTTCTGAGACCGCAAGGCTCAGTAAACATGGCATAATAATCTAATTCTGTTTTGCCCTCTGTGGTTGTACAAATCACTTGACTGTAAAGTTAAAGTGTGATTTAAAATACTGTTAAGCTGGGGAAACTGAAATTAAGAGTCTATTAAAATTACACAGTCATGGTCACTGTACCTGAACTTTATCTTCCCCTGGTACTGCTGCTAATAAATGTCATATTTAGAGACACAATAGCAGCAGAGGCCGGTGGCTAATTCCTGCCCAGCTGTGTGCGCTGCCCTTCCCGTACTCACGTGCTGCGTATTCTCCTGTTCTCCCCAACACAAGACGATATGGGCAAGTGATTTAAACACAAGCATGTTTAGTTTAAGCAACGTACTGGAAAATCACTGCACATTTCAGAGTCTAAAATGATGGTTTATAATTTTTCAAAGCTATCAGTGAATGAATTTTCTTCACAGAGACGCTCATCTGTAACCGTCTATCTCACTGCAACGCTGCAATAAGGGAGACAGGTTATGTGAGTGAATTTGAACATGCTTTTTAGTAGTTTTCTAGTATGAACGTTGGATAGCAACTGTAGATCTGGTAGATCTCCTTAAACCTGTCTTCCTACATAGCTACAGTCAACACAAAATCCATTCAAGATTGTCTGTAAAGAGAATTACGGAGCTCAGTCTGAGAGCTGAACAGTTTGGTAGCAAGAACAAAGCCATAAGCATCATCTTATAGGCTACAGATTGGAGGATAGGTCTTATCAGTAGAAGGAACCAGGTATTCCTGGATGGAACAGTGACCACTTTCTTCATCAGTTAGTCATAGAGACAATAAGAGGTGGATGCTATTTTAGACATGGTTTTGGCAAGGGATGAAGACCCTGTAGAGGAACAGGTTATAGAAAATAACATTGGATTGAGTGATCAGGAGCTGATTCCATTTGAATTAAAGGGAAGGGGAAAAACCCCAAACAACTAAGCCTGTAAGTGGGGCTTTAGTTGGAAAAAGGACAAGTTAGGAGAAACTAAGAAAATTATTTGAGGAAATTAACTGGACTCAGAGGCTCAGGGAGCTAAATGTGGAGGAGATGTGTGATTTCTTTACGTCAAACATCCCAAACCGTGGAATTTGCAACTCAGTGTTTGAGGGAAGAAACAGTAGGGCAGACTCCCAGGTGACTCCACAAATAACCTCAGGAAGGATACGAGCAGTGAGTGGCGAGGTCTGAGGATGGGAGCGAAGGGCTGAGCAGCAAAGGTGACTCCATGGGAGAGGTGAGGAGAGGAGACAGCAGAGGAGGATTACGACATGTTGTGATGTTATGGGATCCTAATAGAAAAGGTGGTGTTAGTTTTATGAATAACAGAAGGATGAGGAAAGATGTGGGGCTACCGGACAGTAAGGTTGGATCAAGGTTTAAAATAATGAGATGTAACAGCTCCACCTAATAGATCAATTTTAGAATAGATCGAGCTTAGAAAAGGCTGATGAATGAGAGTTTTGAACTGGACATTCCCATGCCTGAGGCAAAAGCCTGAATCAGAGCACTTAACACACTGGATTTCTGTGCTAAACTGAACAAGGTAGTATGGAAACTGCAGGCACAATGCCGTTTGACTCCCATGGTACATGGGAGTTTAAAACAAATTTCAAAAGAAAGATAGGAAATGTGAAGGTAGAGGCTAGGAGGAAAAAGGACACCTATTTGTCCAAGACAGCCCAAGACAGACTAACCCAGCACCCTCCTTCAATTAGATACCAGATACTCCAGGCGAAGGAAATGCAGATCTCATCTGCATGGACCTCAGTAAAGTATTTGGTACAGTGCCTCCTGGGAAATTACTGTTTAAGCTGGAAAAGATGAGGATTAGGAGCTAAAGACTTAGCTAAAAAAACCCACACACGCATTGAGTTGAAGGGGAGCTGTTGGGCTTGGGGAGGGGAGTGGTGAGGCTTCAGGGCTCAACCTCGGAGCAGATCAAACTGACCTTCTACTCAGTGATCAGGAATGAGGTAATGAAATTACTGCTGACGCAGAACTGGAAGGCAAGGGTGGTTCGGTGGAGGATCCAACGAATTTGGTGACTTTGAGGACTGGAGCAATAGAAACGTAATAAAATTCCCAAGTAAGGCTTTAGGTCCTGCATTTGTGGGCTTGGTACCAGAATTTTGCTATATTATAGGGCTTCCAGCTGGAACCAAGAGAAGTAGAGAAACACTCAGATGTAGTCATTGTATCGCCACTATCATGATGTAACTGAAAACTCCGAAAGGTATGAGGTAGTAACAGGTAAAGTGTTTCCACAGGATGTTTCACATGTTAATATTGCTGCACAAGCTGTTGATCAAACCTCATCCAAAACACTGTATACAGCTGCCGTTCAAAAAGGTGAGTAGAAATTGGAGCAAATGCAACAAAACAGCATGAAGAGTCTGTTTTCCAGGAGGAGATGAAATGCTTGGCTTGTGAAGCCAGGCTGGAAGAGAAGTGGTGAGTCTTTATAAATTGAACAGCAGAGTAAACTTCAGGGAAGGAAGGGATCTGTAAAGAGCAATGATAGCACAAAACCAGAGCTGTATAGGCAAAGGTGAACAGATTTGGCTAGGAGTTAGAAGAAGGTGCTGAACAACAGGAGTCAAGTCACGTAAGTCTGTCAACAGCTAGCCATGGTGATAGGACACGTTGTTGTTTTCAAGCACGTCTATTAAAGGGGTAAAGGTGACGGATTGAGATAGCGCAGGTGGGACAAGGGAGCTGTACCTTCTTATTCTAAACAACACTGTGAAAAGTATATGCACATACTCCAAAAAAGCAAAACAAAGCTTTGTCGTAACTCAGATGTCTGATTTTGCACAAGAGGTAACCAATTTTAAATGGCTGGGTTTTGATGAATATCAAGAAATATTTTCTTTTCATCCCCTTGAGGAGGCCACAGTCCAAATGGTCTCCATACACTGGGACTTAGGGAACAGCTGTAGCTGACTCCAGATGAAAGACAGTTTTATTGGCTTTTGCAGGCTTTTATCCGGTCTTCTGGTTCGATTGTTACGTTAACATTATTGCCGTATCATAAAGATGTGAAGTGGCCTGTCCAGGCATGGCCCCATGGGTGCCGTGTGGTGCCTGGCCCCTGGAGCCAGCACCAGGTGCTGTTGGCCGCAGGAGTCCCGTCCCATGCCACCTGAGCCAGCATCTCCTGCCGTTACCACCAGCTTCCCAGGTCTGGGAGGCACCAGAATACCCAAAATGACAGTCTGGAAAGGATTTTCTCTTGCGCTGCCACTGAGGGCTGAGCAGGGATGAACCCACGCTTCCTGCTTTTGGTGGGTTCACCCCAAGGCAGCCCCTTGCTGCGCAGCACATCACCGCACAGACCGGGGCCAGCCCCACACAGGAGCCTCATCCCAAGTGGAGATCACCACACAGACGTCTGGGTGCTTGGTGGCAGCTTTGCTAAAGGACATCTTTAACAAGGAAGGAGGTTTCTCCGTCCTCCGCAGGGATGTTCAGTGCCAGCACCAGACCTTCTCCTGCAGGCCACCTCCATTTTCCCTTAATTTCTCTAAAACATTCACTGGGACTGGTGTTGGCATGGGGATGTTCATGTGGCTCTACTCCCACTCTGTCCATGGACACACATTTGATCAGCCGCTTCTCTTCCTTTCCCAAGAAAATCATCTGCCCTTTGTGTAAGGAACTTGCTATTTCTGTACCCAGACCCATGCCTCTCAGGAGAATCAGCCATTAACTGCTATCACATATCCTGCAAATGCTCCTTGCTCTAATTAAGCAATAATTAATGGCTCCAAAGTACTAGGTGGATTCCCAAGTTCTCTGCACTATACAATAAGTATCAAGTCTCTTCTCTGCTTTTTTATTTCAATTAAAAAAGCTAATATTTCCTTTTAGTGTCCTTGTGTCTACAGTCATAGTACTCATCAGATATTGCTATTACAGCAGTGCCTCACTTGTTCCACACAAGCAATAATACTTAAAAAAAATAAAAATCTTTCCTTCATTTATTTCCTTGGCTTTTTTCCCTGTTATGAGCTCCACACCTAGACTTGGGTAAGAAAACTATTTTCAGAGGTATTGCAACCACAGGTGACATCCCCATCTGAAGCCCGCTGCAGACACCTTGCTCCATCATGCTGTGCTCCTTGCTCAGTCCACTGGGTCCTCTGCTCAGTTCTTGCAGCAAGGTCAGAATTAAGGTCGTTTCTGTGTTGCATGGAAAATACTATTTTTAATCTACACTTTGGGTTTCTTTAATCATTTCTAAAAATACAAGTTTTTTTCTGCTGAGGGAACTTAGTTCATTATTTCTGGGTGTCTGTAGTGTACGCGGTGTATTCTGTTGCAATCCTAACACTTTGTTTTTGGCAGGGACAATGTGTGAAGCTTTTAAATGAGCGTTCTTTCCTTGGTCAATTTTTTGCATCTGTTTTGGACAAGGCAGGAGGAAGGGAAAGTCCAACCACCTGACAACACCTTTAACACTGCCCTGACAAGTCTTCCACAGGAGTGAAAAACCAAGATGTTGTCCTGTCCTGGGGCACGTGAAACACTTCTCTTTGGTCTCTCTGCCCCTCTTCTCCATCCAACCCAGGATCTCCAGTGCTGTAAACACTGATGGATCAACACTTGCTGTCAGTAGTAAAGACTGTTCCCCCACCTGAGCAAACCTTTATCAATGAGGTTCTCCAGGTCGCCTCTGCAGAGCTTAGGGCAGCCCCAGATCTGCTGAGGGGAACACCCATCGGGACTAACCCGGAGGCACCAGCTGTGGCTCAGCCAGACATCCCTGGGCAGAAACTAGAGTTCCCTGGAGAGATGCAGGCTCCAGGCTGGTTTTTGTTGGCCCTTCCGAATGGCCATTACAAACCGCAAACCACCAAGGGACAATGCAGCTGCAGTTCAGCAAAGTCTCCGGGTGACATTCCCCTCCCTGGAGAGCAGGGTCTGAAGCTGTTATTGCCTTCATGCTCTGCAGGACTTGGCATGGATATTTCCAGCTGGTGACTCGTCTCCTCAGGTTGCCGGAGCACTTGGGTTTCACTGTAGCCCCATTATTCTTTGTGTCTCAAGTGCGTCCACCTCTAGGCAATTTGAGGCAGGTCTATTTCTGGAGACTTTTGCCCAAGTGAATCGGAAAATCTTCATTCATGTGGGTTGGTGGGAACCCTGCAATGGGTTGATACAGTCCATATGTTTCTGCTGAGCTGGTAAGCACTAATATGTTATTTTAGAAAATAGCAGTTATTAGCTTTTACCATGGAAAACTTGCATTTGTGGGACTCTATTTTTACTACTTCATGTTACCACTATTTCTACTACTAATTTATTGACTAAGCTAGGAAAAATGTTGTTCCCTGAATTGTAACTATTATGATGCCAACACTGAGTTCATCATGGCTCCGGCAGTCTCTTAATATGGAGTTACTCTGTCCCATTTTAACTGGATATTGTCTACAAAACAGCACAGGCAACTGAGATGAGAAAACAGTGAAGGTGACTGGCTGGTCAGTGGTTTTCAATGAAAACAAAAGGATTCAGTCTGCTTGTGGTTTTCATTTGGGAAATTGTGAGAGTTCACCATATTTGCTAAAAACATCCCAGCAATGGCTGAGGCTTTCATGGAAATGACGGTGAATTCCAAAAGTTCCCCAAAATTTTGGCTTGAAAGATTGTTCTGACTTAAAACTTCCTTCTTTACTATTTTCTACTCTGTCCTCTGAAAAAATTTTGTTCACTGATGTCAGGAAGCAGCCCATGTGCTGCCAGTTTCCCACCCTCCCCAGCTCAGTCCCTGCTCATGGGCACTCCCCGGACTGGAAGTCCTCCAAGCAAGGTGGTAACTGCTAGCAGGTATCAGGCAGAGTGAGGGTCCTTTTGGAAAGTGCACAACGGAGAACCAGAAACAAATCTTAACTGAAGCTAAAACTTGACTTTCTTGTTTGCAGAGAAGTCGCGAGTGTTATTCGTGATGGGTAGGATTTCGGTCACCTAACTTCTGCCTTCTCCAAGTTTGGTCTCTGGTCATCTGCACAGGCTCCTGGTGTAGGAAAGACAGATGTACCCGCCGAGAGCTGCCAGTCCACCCTGGCATAGAGTCAAACGGTCTGGATGAGCAGCAGCAGAAGCTGCTCCCTCACGGCTGATTGTCAGGGTCTCCGGGCAGCCACCAGCTGTCAGGCAGCCAAATACGGATGGTGCTAATCCTGCCCTTCACACCGTCGCTGCCTGGTCCTTGTACTTTCTGCTTTCCACAGGAAAGGACTTGGGTACAATGTGGACACACCCCACGCTCGCTGGACCTGAGTCTGCATGTGCAGGAGGAGAGTCGTAGCCCGTCTCTGAGCTGATCGCGCACAGCCGTGCTGCCCTCCCCAGGACGCCCGTGGCTCGGGCTGCCTGTGCCCGTGCTGCAGGAGAACCCAAGCTGCAGGTCCCCGCAGCTCCGCAACCACCGGACTGCGTCGCTGATGCCAGGGGACAGATGGAGGTGGTTGGGCTGGGCACAGCGTGTTCAACCCTCACGCACCGCAAGCGGGGAGCTCCAGCATGTCCCCAGGCTGACACGGAAGCTCAGTGATGCCAGGTGAGTTTGGACTCCTACGTGGGCTGGGGGCTGCAGTCAACATGCAGAGAAGCCCAGTGAGCCAACCTGCCTCCTCTTGCCGGGGTTTTCAGTGGAGGTCAGCACAGATCTGATTCACAGGGTGGGAAAGAAGTTGTTTCTGTCTTATTTTGATGTCTCCGCGGGGCCTGTGAGCTCTTTGCACAGGGTCAGAGAGGACCATGTTGGGAGAAGGGAGTCGTGCAAGTTGCTGCTTTCCTACTCTGCTGTTCTCCAGGCTTTGTACTACATTCCCAAATGGAGTGACACTGTTTCACATGAAATGTGAGCTACTGCTGGCTCCTGTGCCAGGTACAGCCTGTTGCCTCCTCCCGCTGGCTTCACAACACACTCTTGGTGCATTGAGAGCCTAAATGGGGAGCAACCACCAACCGTCGTGCTCAGCACAGCACTGCTGTTGGGTCTTTGTCTTCAGGATGCTCTTCTTTAGAGCATTAGATCAAATTCTCATGGACAATTAGAACTGGGAGAATATTAACAAAGGAGAAAATTATGCATTGAACATTTTGCTTGCAAAATTCACTGAATAAATTATTCAGATTAAATGTGGAAGAATAATGGAGGAAATAATTGAATAATGAAATATCATAAAATTAATGGACTATTCTATTAATAATTTTACATCTTGGTCTAACACAATAGAATGGGGAACAAGGAAAAAAGAAAAAAATAATTTGGGCATGTTTTGATGAAAGCAGATCAATGGGTCTGTTTATGAAACTGCATGCAGCCTTGTCAGCACTCATGAATTTATCATGACTCCTGTGATGCTCAGTGCCTGCACTGAGCATTGAGAGTCCACATGCAAATCTCAAAGTTCTACCTCTGTGATGATGCCAAAAATACTGAAACGATCACCCGAATTTGGCCTGAAACCCCCCCATCCCTATGTATTACTCTGTGATTTTTAGGGCAATCTTGTGACCTTTCAAAGGCAACTTGCCATGAGATTTGGGATCGCACCTCAGGAAGGTGTGAAACTGCCAGAGCAACCGCTGCCTGCCCTTGGGTGGCAGGGACAGGGAAAATGCCCACAGGGTTTTCTGGGTGTGGGTGAAGCCAATTTGGATTATTTCCAAAGATCTAAAGTTAGTTGAGATGACCCCCACCTCAGGAAGACTTGATGTCTTAGCAAGACGCTTCAGGGTAGCTGCAACAAATAAAGGGTGGGAGTCTGATCACTGAACTGTTTATCCTTCGATGGGTCCTGGGCATCCACATCCTTTTGTTTTGCCCGATAAGGTAGTGCAGATGCTTCATTTCACAACATTTACCCCAGGGCACACAGGGCTGAGGTGGACCTGTCTCTGCATGCAGCAGGAGGGCAGTCTTGCTGCAGACCCACGTAGCAAGGCTTGCGTTTCTTTCCATTAGTTACCATAACTGATGAACCCGCAGAGGGTCAGTATGTTCTTTAGCAATTAACTGAGCTCCAGAGACTGTAATTTGTCTTGTTCATGTTACAGCACCAAATGAATTTTGCTGTGTTTAATAATCATTCTAAAAGCAGATCACAGAGCTGGGAGGGAGGGAGAGATCGTATCAATCATTTGTTTTCTAACTCTTTCAAGGAATTTCCTACTGTGTTTAATTTCTTGCTGGTAAGTCCTACATGAGCCTCGGGAAGGCAGGCACTGCCATTATTATTCATTTTTTAATCATCAGAGGAAACTATTTAGCTGCTCTAGAAAATTAACATGCTTCCAAATTCAGGAGGAGCCAACAATTGGGAAAATGTAATTTTCACGGACGTTGTCATGTTAGTCTAAACGGTATAATTTAGGGCAGCTTCATTTAGGGATTTTTGAAGGAAATTTAGCAAAAGCCCTTGGATCCCTGCTGCAGAGAATCACTTTTGGGCTATGGGACTGGGCCATTATCCCACTTTGCAAATGAGGCAGAGAGAGAAAGAAATTGGCTTGCCCAGACTACCCAAGGGATGCTCCAGCCTCCCTAATCCCAGGCTGGGACCCACAGCAACTGCTACTAGGGTAAGAACTCAGCCTTTTCTTCATGGTACTGCATCTCTGTCCTGTCTCAGCTGGATGAGGACGGGTATTAGAAATAGCCACAGAGAAACAGCTCACAAAATGGAAAGCAAACTAGAATTTGCTCTGATTAAAGACGGGGGGGGGAGAAGAAAGAATTAGCATTTGCCCTGAAAGCTATCTCAGCTTGAAAGAATTGTCAAAAATCAGTGTAGACAAATCATCCATATTCTGTGGGAAAAGGCTGCTTTTACCTCATTCTGCCTGAACTCAACCGCTGGCACAGCTCCGAGGTCAGCCTCCTGTGCTCAGAGGAAAATAGCTTCAGAGAAGTCCTCTGGAGGAAAAGCACCTCCCTCCAGCATGCCTCCTTGGCTATGTTTTTTAAATTCTTCCCTTTCCAGTAACTAGGCAATGCCCACTCGCAGCACCACACCTTGGAACCGGCACGGCAAAGAAAACCAAAAACCCCCAAAACATCTTGATGATGCCCATTGGTGCTTGCCCTCCAAACACCCTGGAGGACACTGCCCCGCACGATGTTAACAACCCATATGGAGAGTTTATACCATTCAGCAAGTACCAGTATCAGCAGAAAATAAAAGGGGTCATGAATTACTCAAACCATTACTCCTGGGGCCTTCTGCCCCGAGCCAGGTGGCCTCAGAGCCAGCAATTTGCCCGTCTCAATAAAACTCTGACCTGATCCCGGCGCAGCGTGCTCTGGTTGAGTGACCGGCGTTTCGGAGGGTGATGCCTGCTCACAGGTGCCTGAATGCTTCATCGGAGGGTACGTCCCAGGACCTCAGCCCTGTGCACGGAGCTGCTGTCGCTGCAGCACGATGCCTCCAATACCAGTACGCGCAGGGGACGCGGTGGGGTGGAGATGGCCTGACACTCAGCTTTGCTCTGCAGCAATTGCCGTGGGTGCACCAGCCTCCCTTTCCCTCTAGGGAAGCCTTCCCACAAGAGGGGGCTCTTCTCGGTGGGAGTTTCTCCTTCAGGAGATTATCTGGGTTTCTGCTGTGACGTCCTGCGGATGTGACAAGTTTTGGTATTGCGTAACTACTCAGTGACACCCGATGGGAGACATTTCTCACCTGGTTTTCTTCCCAGGCATCAAGTGTGCAAAATCTGAAACAAGTCATCAGAAAGGAAGTTTCCATAACAATGCTGAAATCGCAGACCTGTTTGCAAAGTATTAAAATAACCTGAATTTTTTTAAAGCATTGGACAACTTTTAAACAACTGTTCCCTGTCCCTCTTCCTTCTTGCCATTCCCATGGCAAAGGCATCACCAGCTCGGTCAGTGCCGATGGCCCATGGGGAGCGCGCTTCCCTTAAGGCCTGGGGGTCGGGTTTCGGGGCCCTTTTTCAGAGGGGCACTGAGGCTGGGGGGAAGGCGAGCCAGCTCTGGATCTGCACTAGAGGGCACTCTTGCCATGCAGAAGTCCTGCTGATGCTTCCCAGAACGATTTCTGCTCTTTCCAAGGCTGCAGTCGGACCAGAGCGCACAAGGGAGATACACGGCTGCTCCATGAGAAACGAGAGGGGCTGCAGTGGAGAACCCACACACACACCTTCCTTCCTCCCACTCCCTGCCAAAATCTCCTCTGGAGTCCGCAGGGAGAGGTATGAAGCGCAGGTCTCCATCCTTCAAGGGACAGCCGTGTCTTCAGGAGGGGTTTCAAACAGGGGTAGAACCTTGCTATTTCTTGGGCTGTTTCAAGCTCCCAGATCTGTTAGAGGAGCCAAGCAGGGGATTCAAACTGCTGTGTTAGGCCTGTTCAGGTAGAAATGAGTGGGCACCTGGGTAAACAGCATCTGCTCGAGAAGAGTTAACGTGGCTGCTTGAAGTGGAAATGCTGCTCCATCTTCTGGAGACCCATGGAAAGGGCCAACAAGCACATGGATCGAGAGTGATCCAGATGATAAGGTCTACTTGGATTTCGAAAAGCTTTTTACAAAATCCTTATCAAAAGTTTTAAGGAAATGGAGAGAAGAGGGGACAAAGGAAGATCCTGGCATGGACTGGTGGTTAATAGCAGGTGGAGAAGAGAAGGCAGGTCAATGGTCAGCTCTCACGGCGGGGAGGTCTCCAGCAGACTGTGGGCTGGGACCTGGGCTGTTCAACACATTCATGGCCTGGAGAAGGCAGTGAGCAGCAAAGTGCCAACATTATTTGAAGTAGTAAGGAGAAGAGCAAAATGTGACTAGCTTCAGGAGGACATTACCAGACTGTGTGAACAGCTAATGAAATGGGAGAGGAAATCTGGTGTAGGTAAGTGTAAAGTAATACAACTGGTGACAAAAAAAAACCCCAAGGGGCTCCAGGCTCACCAGCACCACTTGGGAATAATGCAATTTCAGGAAAGTAGGAAAGTCTCTCTTCCACTGGAGCAGAATTTCACCCACCATCTCCAGCAGGAGCCAACACCACATCAACCCTCTGTGGCAGGAACCACCGTGTCAGCCCCACAACACACAGTTCTTGCCACACACGTGGTGCCTGATCTTGTATTTGCTGCCAAAATCCAGTCCCACAGGGATCAGATTCCTCAGTGTTATTTTTACTTGCTGTCAGAGTTTAGTTCAGATGATGTGAAATATGTACGGCAAATACACTCCCCATATCACATCTACTGTACGTAGGTCGGCACTGCTGAGCGTTAAACAACAACTTTCCTGTCTGCAGCCAGTTTATTTATTGAGGCGACCGATCCGTCTGGGCTGCTGCATGGAGTCTGGGGCTGCTGACTGAAAATTCTGCTTTAATCACCTCTGCCCTGCCCTTTCTTTAGGGATAGAATAATAAATCCTTGTGCTGCCTTAATAAAGAAGAAAAAAGGATCACAGTTTAGTTTCCCAGGAAGCTGGAAACTGTGTTGACTGAATGGCTTCATTATTAGCACTTCTTGCATTAACTGAGAAAACTTGAGCTTCCCCAAACAGGCTGTGCTTGCACTGGGGAGATGGGCAGGATTTGGTTCCTGCCTGAATAAGCAATGGGGGTTGTGTGTCCAACAGGCAGGCAGGTCATTTTGGTAGATCAATACATGCAGATGTCCATACCTAAAGTCAAAACAGGCCCTGGCTGCTGTGTGAAGTAGTAGGTAAATAGTGAGTTCATGGGCTCAAGTGTTTCTCACTGCAGGGATTTTTAGGGCTGTGCTTGGTCCATTATTTCCCTCCCTCTAAGCCTGAGTCTGACAGAGTCCAGACATCAGCAACCTCCAGTGGGGCTGCAAACCTGCTTTCTGAGCTTCTGTGAAAGATCCTTTCATTAAACCCACCTACAGACCCCATTTCCCATGGCTGATTTCTACCCATGGGTGTTCGGAAACTCTTGTCTCCCGAGGAGCTCTGCCCACTCGGGCTGTGCCGTGCCGGCACAAAACGACTGATAAGGGATTTAATACGAAAGCCTGCTCAGAGAGGAGAGAAATAAGATTGTCTCAGCTGATAGTCCCAAGAACAGGAGCCCATAGCTGTGCTCAGGTGCTGTTCCTCTCTGATATGACAGTTCTTCTCTTCTGATCATTATTTTTCCTTGCTGAAATATTAGCCTCCTTACTGAGAGGTCAGTGTCTCCTGCTCTTCCCCCAAGACCTGTTCCCTACTTGCTAGTAGCTGCTTTCACAAACCAGTGATTTCTGGGCTTTCTTGTCCTTTCAGGCTACTGAGGAAGACCTCCATAGACCTTTCTGCAGCCGGCCAGATGCCTGGTTCTGGTCTCTCTATAATGGGATGCACAGGCATGGGCTGGAGTTGAACACTTAGAGCACAAGCCACCCTCCTGCCCAAATCACTGGCCATTTCTTGAGACATTTCAGAGTCTATTTTAAGGAGGTAGAAGTTGGGATGGGAAAGACTGGAGATGAGGTTGGGATGGGAAAGACTGGAGATGTCTGTCGGAGACACAGAGACACCCAGAGACACCATCACCAACACCATCAGGACTTCCCTTCCTCCCCAGCCACCTTGTGGACTGCTCACTTACGTTGGTCTAATGCTTGTGACCTCTACGTTTCCCACCATGTACAGAGAGGGATGTGTGAAGGAGAGGGGTTGGTCCCATCATGCCCAAAAGGATGCAGGCAGCTTTCAGCAGACTGACAGTATAACACAGACAACACAAGATTTAGTCCCAAGGCTTCCTCGTTAGGAGGTGCCAGGGGACTGTGTGTATACCGCCCAGCCTTGACTGGCACCAGCAGAGCCTTGGGCACCTTTGACCTGATGGAAAGGGAGAAATATGCAAGATTTTAGCACTCGAGCAGACTAGCCAAGCATTGTTCCAGCTCCATCAAGCCAGTTTTCAGGCCAGGAGCAATGTGCAGAGGTGAAGGACTGGCTATTATGGAGGACACGTGAGACAATCCCAAGGGAAGCAGCAGGACCTCTCAGCTCACATAGTGCCTGGTGGGTCAGGACATGACCTAGACGCCCAGGTTCCCTTAGTCTGGCCAACCCCTCACTGCTCATAGCTGGGTGCCTCTGTCCCTTGCGGCCAGGGTTTCTTTCACAAGGAACAGCAAGACATAGCTCCTTCACAAGAAGGACCAGTTTTCCATTTATCACCTTGGTAGGATGAAAGCGGTCCTTGGAGAGAAGAAAGGCCCAGGACAGCCAAAGAGGGGTGGAAGGTCTTCCAGTCCCTGGGCCCAGGCTGGCACAGGTCTGCTGATGTCACTGCTGCGCTATCAGTCAGCATGGGGAGCTCTGAAAATGCTATTTCCTTCACAAAGAGGATCAGCACAAAGGGACAGGGCTGAGATCCAGCTGTATTTTAATGAACTTCCAAAGCCAAAGACCGTTGTGTCGGGGTGGGGAGTTCACTCTGCCTCAGCAGCACCAGGTGCTTTTAGCTGGCAGGATCCAGCCCACCTAACAAGAAAAGGAAGAGCTTGTAACCTGTTTGCATTTAATGAGCAAAGCACCATGTATAGCTGCCATCCATGCAAGCCAGGCCCCAGGTGTTGGAGCTCAGAGGACTGGAAGAACAAAGCATGCTCCGTTGGCTTTTCTAGACCCTGAAGTGGGCAAACTGAGTTCAGGGTGTCTTTCTTCCTTCGAAGTCTTATTTCACAAACGGACAAAATAAGAAAAGATCTGGAATAAAACAAATGATTGGGCCGCATGAAACTCAAATGGAAATATTAAAATATTTTTATATTTTATCTGCTCGAATGAGTGACTCCAATAGAGCAATATGCCACTGGATGCATTTAGAAAGTAACTGTCCCCCTCTGCCTTGTTACAGCTCAGGGACAAACTGCTTTGTTCAAGATGGACCAAGCCTGCAGATCTTCCCCCGAACTATATTCCTTTGAGTACTTGAACCAATGCGCTGTGATGAGGCTGTGGCAGCAGGACGGGACTGCCCAAGCCTGGCAGAGCACCCGACAGCAGCACAAGGACAGGGAGACAGGGCCGGTGCAGCACCACATTCCTGGGGGTCGAGCTGTGTCCCCTCTTTGTCTGACCACAGCCTGAGTCACTTGGCTAGAGGTACCTTCACCTGCTGCTCTTCTGGGACCTCGCTGTGTCCTCTGAGCTCACCACAGCTTGGCGTGTCCTGCTGTACTGTCCAAAAGCTCCTTTGCAGAGCAAGGTTGGACATAAATTTGGAAGAGAAGCTGGTGCACACATAGACTCTCACATGGTAACATTTGGGAGTTAGGTATTAACATCCCTCCTCCCAGATTCTGCAGTCATGCCACCACTTTTCCTTAGTCATGCCATGATAGCATGCTGTAGAAGGAAGTGTGTATGTTCCAAAATACAGCTAACATATAGAGCCACTCTAGCAGGCAACCCAACAGGAAAGCGTCTGTAAGGAAGCTGGTATGGGAACCTCATGATATGTTCCCTAAGCTCCAGCACTTGCCAGCTACACAGTTAAGTGCACCCTACCAGCCTTTCCAAATCTTGAGGAGCAAAATGAAAAGCCTGACATGCCAAGTCCATGTGCTGACCTTGGGATACTCTGTCCACCCTCCTCTGTCCCTGCAGAGAGTCCTTTATCTTAGGCAGTCATCTGGGAGACCTTCTGGAAGGACTCATCCCCTCGTGTAGGTCACAGCCGACCTAAGCTCATCTTGCATAAGCCAACATATTGAATCTCAGCTGTTAGCATGGCCAACATTTCAGAGGTCTGTCTAAATAGAGATATTTAGATCCCTGCAATCCTATCACCTTGCCCTTCAAATGATAGGCAAACACCTCTAAGTACCTTGTAACTGATCTCAACACCATCTGTTTCTTTGCTTTTGTGAAGAGTTATTGATTTCAGGTTAGTTCCTGGACTGTTTATTTTGTAGATGGCTTGTTGGGAGCTTGGTCATTCATCCTAAAACTACCCTGTCCATTTGTTGATAGCTGCACCTATGAAAATAGCGATCACAGATCCCCAGGCTGTACCTGCTTTAAAGGAAAACCCTTGCTCTTAGTTTGCACTGGATAACCCTACTCAGATCTGAAGGACTGCAAGGGCACGTCACAGACAGCAATGTCTGGTCCTTGTCTTGTCACATGAAAAGTGTACTGTCTCTTCCCCATAATTTAAGCCTGATGACTTTGAGCAAGACACATTTAATATTTGTTGTCATGCTTTGCTCATTAAAACCCCTGAATTACTTTATTTACTAACATACTTCTTCTAAATTACTTTATTATTTAACTAAATTTATTTATTTGCAACGGGTGGCAGAAGAGAAAGATAGCTGCAGCAGCTCCTTGCTGACAGTCACCCAAACCACAATGTGATAGTGGCAATGAAAAAGCACTGGATTTTGCATGCTGCCAGCATGTTGCATAAGCTCTGGACAAAGCAGCTAATGTGTCTCTCAGAAGGACATTTCCAAAAAACTGGGGGCAGATTTTCAGATTACTTAACTGTCCCCAGATGTTCAGATGTTGCTTGTCCAAATTAATAGAAGCCAGACCCCCTCAAGCACAGATTTAATAGTGTGAACGGCACAGAATAAGCTATGGAACGTCCGGAGTGATTCTTGCAGTATGTTACCTTCTCATTGACTGGATTAACAATGGATTCTGTTGGAAACCACTGAGCTCTGAGCAACCAACTAAACAAATGGAGACAAAACAAACACTCCTTTAGCTTCTTCATTCCTAACCAGTCATTCAGGTTTGCTGAAGTTTTTTGTTTAAAAAAACTTCATTAGGTTCATTAGAACGGCACAAGCCAAGAAGAAGAGAAAACATGCTGGTGTTTTTTTGCAATGCCCTGAAAGATAATGAACCACAGCCTTTCCAAGAGACCCACAGGGACTTCTGCCTAGTGTAAGATCAGAAATGAAGCTGTATGCTATTAGAGGGTCTGATGGGAAACAGATTTCAGGGACAGCTTCCTGAGGGCACCCAGAAGACAGTCCTCCACCTAATCCTGGTCATTCTGCATGAACAGCAGCTTGCTTAATCCTGCAAAAGTGCCTGCTGCTGGCTTGAGAGTAGTTAGGAAAGATGGTATCTCCAGTAATTGCAATAAGCCAGAATGGAAATATTTGTTCAGGAATCAATGATTCTACATCTGCTTGGTGTCCAGTAAGTACTCAAGAGTCCATAGTGGGGCCCAGTGAATTATACCCTCAGCCACAGTATATGAGTCATGGACCTTCTCTTTTCAGCTCAGCCTTGCCAGACCCAATATTGAGTCAAGCTCAGACCGCTCAGCTCATACATCTTTTCTCTTGCAGATGAAATGTTGTCTCCTGCCCTCCTGATCATCATCAGCATTGCTTAGGCAGGAATGAACATGCAACAGTGAATGAATCCTCACCAAGGTACCACAAAGAATGGTGCTTTGTCTGGTGGTCTCATGGTTTGGGTCAAGCAAACTCCTGTTGTTCACATCCCACCTATTTTGCCCTAAAGTGTGTGCTCCCGCTGCCCACAATGAGATAGGTTTGAGCCCTTGCACTCAAGACAATAACCTCTGGCATTGGCATTCCAATGAGATTTTTACAGCACACAGTTTTAAATCTCCTCTTGAAATTGCATTAATTCTACAAATTCACCATGTGGTGCTGTTACAGCTGCAGCAGTTACAATCTGGACTGAGTTTCCTGGAAATTAAATGGTATGAGAGATCCTTATTGTCAGGCAGCTGGATGTGTACGGCATCGCTCCTAACGTATCTAATGTAAATCTCATGGCACATTACAATATGTAGCTCTCCGTTAGACCATCTGTGCTCATTCCCTCTTTTACACTGGGTATTGTACAGCAACGATGTGAAGGTCATCAGTGGAAGTGGAAGACCTTGCCACTGCCTTCAGCTTCACCTTTGTGGGTTTTACAGGGGGAGATTTCCAGTCACAGGGCCAAGAGTTTTCTGCAGTACCCAAGGACTGCTGAGCTCTTCACCTCCTTCTTGCTCTCATTTCTTACTAGTTTATATTTGCGGAAAAGCAGACAGTTTGCCAGATCCAGCCAGAGGAGGTTCTAACATAAAGCACGCCTTCCTGCCATTTAGTTATTTGCATTTGTTGCATTCCTCGTATTTACATTTTTTTCTACAGAGCTGTGATGAGTATTTGCACTGCCAGTGGTGCTGTGCTTTCCCAGACCTTTCATCTGAGCCTTGACAAGCTGAGCTTTTGGAAAAGAGTTAAATAAGGAACAAGCACCGATGCTGCCAGGGACCAGCATGGAAGTTTCACCACATTCTAGTTCGTATGATTTACACTGTTGGGTCTGATTTATGACACAGCAAAATGACAGTGGCAGTATTTGCTTATTTGCTCACTGAAATACTGTGTTTTACAGTGCTGAAGCAGTACAGCTTATACCTCTGCTTCTGCTGAAGTAGTCGCTCGCATCAGAACAGGAGTGTAAATCCCTATTTTTATGCTTTTACATTATTAACCTATCCTAGCGATTACGGCATGAGAACCTGTGATATACTGCGTCCCTTATCCTGAGGACAGGAAATTACAATTATTTCTGCTGTTATGATTAACATATAGATCAACAATGAGACTTAATAGACTGAAGTAATGTTTCTTCTGCAGCTAACATGGGTGCTGGGGGGTTTGACATGGCTCAGAAATGGTTAAGCTGCTGTAGTTTAGCAACTCATCTGTAATTAAGGGCATCTGTCTATAAAACATCCCCCTCTCTTATGGGCTGTTGTGCTAATGGCTGCCGTTAGCTGAGGGTTTGTTCCCAGACAACGACAGAGCTCCTTAGAGGCAGTGACTCTGCCAACCCCTCCTGGGACCAGGCGACCACCAGGCCCTCTGTGTGATGGCCACCAGCTCTCCAGAGTGGTGGCCCTGGCTTCATGGCGGGGCTTGGGGTGCCCATGGCAGAGCAGGCTGGTGGCCTGCACCTATTAAATACATATTGCCCGCTGGAGCACAAACCCCTGTGCTTCTGGGGGCTGGAAGTGGCCGATACGGTACTAAGAAATACCGATTTCTTTATGTTTCACAAGTGTTCTTGAAAATTCTTGGAAAGGCAATTTGACTTGTGCCTACAAATCTCATTAGGCCTGCACAGCACTAACAGCTACACTTTGTTCTCTGAACAAGTTGGATTTTGCTATTTGCTAATCTGAAGGGGGTCAAAGGTAGAATTTCAACCAACTTTGTATTCCAAGGGAGACTCCAGGGAGAAGCCACGGCAGCCTAAAGAGGGACAGCCGCATTCCAGAAATAACTCTTGTTCTCTCAGCACAGGGGGAAAAAAATGGGCACCCTTGGAGCAAGATGTTTATTCCAAACATCAGAACATTTTTTTTCCAGCGCTTGCACCAACTTTTACTGGTTTCCAAGAAAACTTTACAAGGATACTTTAAAGGAAGGCAGCAACTTTAAGGGAATGGTTGCCACTGGGCTTCTGACAAGCAGCAGCAGGCAAGCAGAGCCTAGCGGAGTCAATCTAAACTTCAAGGTTTGTTTTAAGGCCAGAAGGAGCCCCGTGCCATATAATACTGTATTAACTTTTTCAGCTTTCACTTATCTAGCTTCATCTTCCCACTGTTAAAATGATTTTTAAAAAAATCTTTCAAGTATGGCTACAAGAGCAATAGCAAAATGTGTTTTTCCTTCTCCATACATGAGATGAAATGCACTGCTGAAATCTGCCAGGTTTCTTATATTGATAGAATGCAGCTTATTAGTTTTTAGTTGAATCATTACCCGAGTCTATTCATGCCATTTGCAGGGGCCATCACATTGTCGAGCCTTTGTTTGATAAGGTGGTCTCTCATCAACAGTTTCACACAATTGGAATGGAAGGCTGGGCTCCCGTGGGCTGTTATTGTTGGCTTGCTAGAAATCCAACATGACGTAACAATTTCTTTTGCGGTAGATAAATAGCCCTGTAAATAATGTCACGAAAGCTCACTGTTGCTTCAGGATGGATGTTTCCAGCTACAGAAAACAAACATCTTGGCTTTGGTTTGTTGCTTTATTACAGGAGATGCTGCCCATTGCTGAACTTTGTCCTTTACATAGCAGTGGGAGGTCACTGTCCTGTGACTCCCTTTATATGACTTTTGTTCAGAAAATATTTTTGAAGATTGCTAAGATTACCCATGATTCTTGCCAATAAGGCCTAATTTGTCGTATACAAACATTTCCACTTTGTAGCAATTTCCCTGATCTCTGGGTAAAAGCAAAGAACACGGAGGAAGCTTTTATTTTCCATGAAAAGCAGAAGCATTTTAACTGTCAAGTTTTGCTTTTCATACTCCACATCTCATAGGTAAAACTGGGACAACTCAACAGCATTGTCAAGCAGTCTGGATCAGAAAAAACAGGCATGCAGACAGGGATCATCTGGTAGGAGAAACAATCTAAAAGATTTTTTTCTAACGCTTGGGTTCTGCAGTAAGCATTGGGGATCTATCCCTGGACTGGTACCGCCGGAGTGGTCAGACAATATTTAATTTCGTTGCAGCTAACCATACAAAGTGTTCCTGACAGTAGCTGATATGGGTAAGTACAATGCACACTGTGCCACGAGCAAATAGCAACCAGCATGATGGGGAAAAAAATCAGGATAAGAACTGGAAAAGCCAACCGTATTAGATAAACATCTCAGCAAGATATGGCTTGCTGGGATAAAGACAGTAAGAATTACGTGTTTTATCCCCAAATTGTGCAGTTGCATTAAGTTCCCATACCCCACCCTGCTGAATTCCTCAACACTCATAGTCGTCACCATCTCCCACCAGATTCACTTTACTAATTTAACGGTTAACAGCTGGACAAGGGGGGCTGCGTGTCGGAGCCCAAGCCTCCAGCTTCACCAGGACTGCTCCTAGATGAGCGCTGAATCATGCCTGACAGCGGCGTGATTTCTACATCTTGCCACATGAGAAAGATGAAGGATCTATTCCAGAAGAAAGTAAAATTACGTCAACAGCCCAGTGAAGCATTGTGCTCACATACGATGCGTTGGTGCTGGTTTTCAACTGAAGAAGTATCTCATGTAGAAATGCTGGGGGAGAGCTGTACATCTTTTTGACAATCAAGTGTTTCTTAGAGTAGAAGCCAAATCATAGCACCTGGCTATAAACACAGCTTAGATCCAGACAATAGACTGTGAAAAACAAAGCAAGAGATGGTTTCTTATTAGCTTAACTCCCACTGAACAGCAAAACTCAGCCCTAATGACCCTGGACAAACCTTTCATCAGGACTTGGCCAAGGAACTTCATGGAAGGACTTAAGGGCAAGACGTTTCAGGTCCTTCAGACTCCACCAGCAGAAAGTTCCTTTATTATCAAGCCTGTTGGTAGCAGTGGTGGTCCGTACCGCATGGACCTAGCAAATGAGATTAGAATTTATGTCTCATTTAGCAATTATTACTCCTTCTAGTCTTCCTCGCTTTTCACAGTAGCATTCCCAACAGAGGTCCTCACAGCCTCTGCTGTGCGCTGCAGGCGAGTTTTCTTTGGTTCACATGGTCTGTGTGGCAAGGCAGGCGTTCATGTGTGCTTTACTACTGATCCTAGCTGCACTGCCACAACACAGCTGGCAATCTCTTAACAGCTGGCAGAGGATTATCGCAGCTTTCCAACATGGAGAAAGCCTGGGATGGACTAATGTCACTTGTCTAACTGGGCCAGAGTCCACTGCATCCATGAAGGAGGCAGATTTCCCTCTAGGAAGTAAGCAAGCTACTTACAGGAATGTTAGTGGTAGAAAGCGAACAACTGCCAGTCTTGCACCCTCCAGGCAAGAGGATGTAGGACCACTGGTCACAAGGCAGGATGCAAACCTCCTGCCTGGCCTGGGTCAGACTCCAGCCACGGCAGCCTCTCCCATGAGGAGCGGGTGCAAAACAGGAGCTGTGCCAGGAGAGGCTCCTGGGATGGGCAGGGATGGTGGCAGAGATCAAACAAAAAGGGAAATCAGGGGACAGCCCCAGGCTGTGGGGACAGCGCCGTTAGGGCACAGTGCTAGCTCTTCTTCTAGTGTCAGCGGCGAAGGCACAGCTCCCGGTGGTGGCAGCTCCCGGTGGTGGCAGCTCCCGGTGCATTATCTCACCTGCTTGTAAAGTCAGCAGTAACAACCCCTTTCAGGACAGCTCTCAGCATTGTAAGGGTCTACCACTGAGGTGGAAATATCAAAGTATCTCAGGAAACACTGACTTTGAGAAATGCAGTTACAGCAGAGTTTCACTCGGGAAAGCAATGCCTTTCCTGCACCGGCAAGCCTTTTGCATTCACACCACTCCATCACTTTCCATTACCAGAAGCATATATTTCTCGTCAAAGTGCTTCCAGCATCAATATCATTTAAACCATATTACTTTTCAAAAACGATCAGAAAGCAGCCTGTACCAAATTGTTTCCCCTATTTCCTTCTGCCAACTAGTGTCTCTCATGGCTCAGCCATGTGTTCCCAGGCTACGAGCCCAGCTGCTCTTGTAAACCACGCTCCAAGCACATGTTCTTGCATGGGATGTTCATTATTATTTTCAGAATTATTGTATTGGTATACGTCCTCACTGCATGACCCCAAAGGGCTGTTTTTTTTGGATTCATAAAAAGTTGCTTCATTGCCTTCAAGCTTCTTTGTGAGTTTACCCAATGCCAAGCTCAGGCGCAGGACCCATGCCAGGTAATTCATCACTTCTCCTTAAATGCTATAGACAGAATCATGCTCTTAGCTTGTCAGATAAAGGCCTGAGAATTGCTTTTCAGCCCACCTAATGAGGGTTTGTGTTTTTCTACACTTGGAAGGATGGATGGTCTTAATTTCCGGTTTCTTTCAGAGAGAGCAATTTTCTTCCACAAAAAAGACCAGGAATAATAGATACAGTGTGGCTTGTTCTGAATCATTCTTTAACCATTTGTAGTGACGTTTTCTCTTTGTACATCTTCTGACTAAGACCCTGAAACTCAGAGTCCTCTTTAGCTGCTGCTGTACATTTTTCCCTTCCACGAGACATTTCTGTGCCTAAGGGTTTCATGCACAACCAGCATCCTCTCCCAGACTTTCTGCAGCCTGACAGCCTCCATAAATATTGCCCTCAAATCTCAGGTACTCCAGACTGGGCTTTTCTACCCCAGATCTGCAGGACTTGCCTACCTGATGTGAAGAAGCCAAGGCATAGTGT
>NW_010544329.1:0-1646 GCF_000687285.1 Phaethon lepturus | reverse complement strand
CAGAGCACAACACTAAGGTGGAGGATCTATATGAGGTCTCCCGGTCAGCCTGGCACTGCCCATATTTACCACTTCTACGTGAATATTCATGGGGATGACAGGGTTTCTCATTGCCCAACGTTGGGTTCAAATGCTAAACACGAAAGTTCTGTTCCACTCCTCTGCTTCTTGCTCTCCCCACATTCACCCCACATTTACCACTGTTTCATCCCCAGCTGGAAACTTAGACTTTGAGAAGTGGCCAGTCACATACACCATCAGATGCAGCCTGTTTCCTTGAATTGGCTTACGAAGGGAGGATCTTTTCATTGATACAGCAGCAGGGAAGGAAGAAAAAAAAAGCTGATCCACCTGCTGGATGGTCCCCTCCTGCCGCCTCTGCAATGAGAAGGAGAACGGGCTGGGGTATCCCTGCCTTGCTCACTGCCAATGGACAACCTGCCTGAGCTTGCCTCAGCTGAGTAAAACATAGCCACAAAAACCAAAGTCATCGTTCTCAGATGAAAGAGCTCCAGACAGTAAAGGTGGTTGCTGGAGCTATGGCTTACCACTGACTGCACCCCGTGGCACAATTTCCATACTGAAACAGGGAATCCAGCAGCATCCCACTGATGTGAGTGATGTGGTTAAATGCTGCCTTAGGCAGGAAAGTTTCCGCTTGCCCACCTTTCCTACATGCTGGGGCGGACGTCATGCAGATTTGGGCAGGCAGCGTGGTGGCTTGAGCAGCTTCTGGAGCCCTGGCTGCGTCGGTGACAAACTAGCAGAAACAAGGAGAACTGGTGGCAAGACTTTATTCGGGTGCTTATTTGGCCTCGTGCACTAAGTGTGGCAGCAGCCACAGGATCGAAAGTTGCCCCAAATCGAGCAGCACTGTGCAGGGAGTGAGGTGTGTCCATCCATCTGCAGCTCGGCCTCCCTCATAAGGCCACGTATCCTGGCCATGCCTGACCACAACCAGCCACTCCTGACAGTGTTTCCATCTCCCTGGAAGGCCTTGGTGTATGTGTCATCCCTCTTGATGGCATTTGAAGTTAATTTCTTCTGTGATTTCATCGCCTTTGGTTTTGAAGCAGCAAGTCATCATACTGCATGGCTGGCTGTGAAGCTGTGGCAGGGCACAAAGTGTGGGAAGTGTTGTGATGCTGAGAGTGGACACAGAAGGAGGAAGAAACTGCAGATTATATCCATGAGGATCTTGGCACTGAATATCCTCTTCCCCCCAATTCGGGCACTAGCTGGATGGCCATGACAGTCTGTGATGTGTACGTGACAAACCACACCGTGATGACCACTGACTGACAACCGTCACGTTCCTGGAAACTAGCAACGAGTCCAAAGCAAAGGCAGCACGCTGTAGCAGGAAGATAAAAGAAGCAGCTTGCACGTGCCAGCGGGCTGCAACTTGTGCCTTGTGCTGTCACATGGGGAACAAGCCCACCTTGTCCCACGAATCACAGCCAGGTTGAGGTTTGACCTCTGGAGGTCATCTGGGCCAACACCCCTGCTCAAGCAGAGCCACTCAGCACTAGTTGGTGCTCTTAGTTGGTAGCAATAGCCACCCAGAGCTATTGCCAGGACACAGTCCTGGGCAATAGACCATGTCCATCACTGTAGCCCCTTTCCCACCAGAGTGACCCCGAGGC
>NW_010544328.1:61063-82222 GCF_000687285.1 Phaethon lepturus | reverse complement strand
CCCGAAGTCATGGGCTTGCAGGACCGAAGGGTTGTTTCCGTTCAGCGAGGTAGGGCGAGGGGAAGCTCACATGGCCGGAGGCAACCCTGCGCCAGCGAAAGGAGGGTCGTCTTCTGCGCCTTGGCAGCGCCGGCCGGGGCGCGTACCTGGGTGCTCCGGGGTCAGAGAGCGAAGCTTCAGCCTTGGCTCTGCGGGGCCAGCAGCGGCAGGCTTCGGAGAGCCGCCCTGGAACAGCGGCGGGTTGTGTACTGGGGGTTTGATCGGGCCCGTAGACTTCTCTTCCTTTTTAAACTCAAATAGTTGTTTTCGTATTTAGCAGACTGCCGAGGTTGTAAAGTAACTCTTTTGTGCCAAGGGCTGAATTCTTTGACTGCGAGGTCTATGAAAGCATAGGTGACTTGATGGCAGGGTTTTTGGGCTGGGGAGGCAGATCTAACAATTCTATCACTGTTTGAAGCCGGGGTGGGGGTTGGCCTTGGGTTTGTCAATAATGGCTTGCCCACGAGATCTTTGCAGCTATAAAGAGTTAAGAAATTAACTCATGCTGCCTGGAAGAGCAAGTTAAGATATTGCAGAGTATTCTGTGATATCGTGGGGTTTTTGTGTTCAAAAAATGTGTGAGTGTGTCATTTTGGGACATGGTTTAGTGGGCATGGTGTTGGATTGATGGTTGGGCTCCGATGATCCTAAAGGTCTTTTCCAACCTTAATGATTCTGTCATTGCCCATGAGCCCATCACTGGGGCATCCTGTCTTTGACAAGAAGAGTTGTGGAGATTTTGCAATCTTTGAAGAGCTTCATTCTGACCGTGCTTGGTGCTTTTCCTCTACTAGGGTTTGGCTATATAGCTGGTTGCAACCGTGCAACCAGTGCTGGCTCTGTGATAATTTCACTTGTTAATTTTGAAAAATAAATGGTGAATAGAGTCTTACAGAAAGCCTCCCTTAGGAATGCTCCCTATGAGCTGAAATTTTGGGAGGATTCCAGCCTGTGTTGGAACAACCCAGGCAAATATCTAACTGCCCATGGTCAGTGGCCAGCAGCTCCCTGTGGCTACTGCTGGCCTTTTGGTTTTGGTGAGTAGTGGCAGTGTTCTTGGTAGCCCTTATGTTATGGATATGTGTACCTTGGGAGGGCTTGCTGCCACTGGAAGGCCAGGATACTGTACTAGGAAAATGCTACCAAGATGACTGCAGTTGTCCTAGCAAAACTGCATGTTGTGCTGTTGTGGTAGCCTGCCTTCCTTCCACCCCCACCTCTGACAACCAAAGCGAAGAATGGCATCAGAAATGTGGCTTTGCCGCTGTAGGGCATGTTGTGCTGTGTAGGGACCTGAGAGGCAGACCCGAGTAGAGAACTGTGATGTCTGTTTCTGCTGGTGGGAAACAGTAATTCACAAGCAGTGACATGCTGCGCTGTATCTGGTACCATCGCTGGGGAAGATGAACCCTTGTGAAAACTATCTAAGGACTTCTTTTAATTTCTCATTAGCCTTTACTTCGGATTTATCTAATTTGTGTCAAATTAAAAAACAGTGGTTATTTCCGCAGGCGTCAACACTCTTGCCCTTTCTCCTTGCAAGGTCAGAATGGCATTGGCTTTTACAGGGTTGAGCAGGAGGAAGGAGATAGAGGGAGACTCCATACTGTGGAGTCCCACTGTGTTGTGTACTGGGGATTTGATCAGGGTCTGTAGACTTTTTTTTCTTTTTAAATTAAAATAGAAAATGCAGAAAGACATGCAGTATCCTAAAGGAGGGGGTGCACTTTCAGTAGAGTAACCTTTTGTAGTTTATAGTCTTTAATGCTATCTCAGTATCTAACTGCTGCAGCTAAAAGTAAACTTTGAAAATAAGGTACAGGTACTGCCTGCTTGGATAGGCAGAGTCTGAAAGGTCTTGCAAGAGTATTTCCCCTGTTTGTTTCAGTAAGGTTGTAGGACTTTCAATATCAGTATGGAAAAGTGTGTTCCTGTGCACAGCCCCAGGTGCTCTAGTATCATGAGGGTGAGGCCACAATACTTTCTACCATGTTGTGTGGCTCTGGGGTTCAGAGGTGCACTTGAAGGTCTAGCAACACGGGAGAGACGCATGAGCCAGGAAGCACAGGCTTTCACCAGTCTGACAGGATGGTAGCTGAGGTACAATTTGCATGATAGACTGGAATGCTGGTTGTGCTTCAAAAACTTGGACGGCGCAGGCTTTTGGAGTGGGCGAAGAACATCCTCCTGGGAGGTACTTCACCGATGGGTCCCACACAGACAACTTCCCAACTTCCAGCTGTGTAACAGGGAGGCAAGAGGCTGGGGCTTACCTCTTGGAAACACTGCTTGCTTGGGTGGTGGTTTTGGCTGGGCATTTCTGTTGTCAACTTAAACAGCCTTGCTATGTTTTCAGACCTGTGGTGTTGCGTGTTCTGATTAAACATGCAGGTAGATTGCTTCAGTGAACCAAAGTGACTTTTCATTTTGAAATATCTATGTCATGGACTAATGGTTTTCAGCCTAGGGGCTGGAAATTCCCGGGGGTCTGAAATCTTTCTAAGAAGCCTCTGAGAAGCCAAAAAAAAGGAAAACCTATTGCTAGAGAGCTTGTTTGCTGACGACTAAACATTTTTTAAGGATGAGGGACTTGCAAATCAAGAGCCACTGCCATAGAGTAAAAGCCCTGGTTTATATCTATATTGAAGGCCAAAATTAACCTTATTTGATTACATGCAAAAATAAATAGAAAGCTTTTGGAAAAACTTTGTTTCCAAAAGCTTGTTGGCCGTTAAAACCGAAAGCCGTGGCTCTGCAAGTGGATTAGCATGGGTGAACTTTGGTGCTTACAGATCAGATTGCTGGACTGGGGCCTCCTCAGGAGATTCAAAAGCAAAAGGTTCCTGTGGCATTGCTCATAGGTCTTACTATATATGCAGTTGAACATAGCAAGTTATGTAACTTCTTATTTTTCTGAAATGAATAATAGGAGTACGTTGCAGCCATACCATGCAGCCAAGTTAATGCCAGAGTTGGAAGGCTTCCTCACTGCCTAGCCATCTTTTAATTATTTTTTACTCTGGAACCCTAGCGCTATCCCATAGCTTAGCTCTTGGGGTTTTGCGTGCTTAATTTGTAAAGCTCTTCGTTTCGCTAAACGAAGAAAAAAGTTTTCTCAGTGTGATAGCTCGTGGGCATCCATTACACTACAGACAGCTGGTGCTGTTTAACAAGTGAGGCCGACAGTGTGCGGAGCCGAATGTGCGCACATCCTTGCGGACACTTGTGGCTGCTTGTGCTCCAGATGGCACTTCCAAATATATGTAACTTCATGAACCAACTGGTAAATCAACTCTAATTGATTGCAAGCTTTAAATGGGGTAAGATTGAAACTATATAGACAAGGATTTCAAAGCTGAGCAGCTTTGGAGTGATTTGCCTCATTCATAGGGGAAAATCCATCAGGAAAGCACAGGATGTAAAAGAGCATTCTTGTTTGCATTTGCCCTCTTTGATTTAAAGATGTAACTTGCTCTTTTAAATTTCCCTTGGGCTGGGAGCCAAACTGTGCTCCCTTGAAGATGATCACAAAGCGAACTTCACTGGAAATGGGACTGGGCTCCCAGCATGGAAAATCACGATTCAAAAGAACTCTCTTCTGGAGATTTATGAGCATATGAAAAGAGGGAGTTACAATGAGTTTGTAGCTGCGTAGAAACTATAATTACAGTGATCTCTGCAGTACTTGGGGGTAACTACATTTCTCTGCTGTCATTTGGGATGCAGCCATCCTTCTTGCCAGATAGGGTCCCAAAATTTCATTTGGGGCGTCCTTAGCATTGTTTCCCATCTAGTATTTACTTGCTGATGACAGAAGGATGCTAAGGGAAAGGCAAAGTGAGAGTGCTGGCCCTACTGGGAGCCAAGTGCTGGGTGTGCCGTCACACCGTGCATTGGTTCGAGAGAGGAGGCACTCCCGTCTTGCATCTAGCTGTCCGCTTGTGTTGCTATTCACTCGGGTGTTGATTTTGCTGTTTGGGGCTGTGCTGTGAACTAGGTCACGGAAAGGATCCAAGACAAAAGCGTGGCGAGTGAGAGAAAAGGGATTTTTTTTTGTTTTGTTTTCCAGTGGTGCTGTTTGCTCGCTGAGAATTGTGTTGACACAACCAAGAGTGGTGAACCGTGGTGTGGAGGTGGAAGCTACTTACACCAGCTTCAATGTAATGTCAATGCCAAAATACAGTGCAACTGTACCCTCGGGCCAAAGGAGCTTTCTTCACGCAGGGCCAGAAGCTCTGCAAACAGAGCATGCCTTCAGTGGCGTCCTGCGAGATGTAATGATCTTTTGTGAAGCTGTTTCAATTGGTTAAATTGGACTCTCAATTCACACTTGTTTGTGGAAAGATGAGGCCCCAGATGATGGGGCTGCTGCTTCACGCAGCACAGTTGTCTTTGCCCAGAGGAGTAGGGTAAGAATCATCATTAATAGTGGTTTAGTAATGGAGATGTTTAAAGACTCTGCTTAGTTTGGATATGGTTATAATATGTAGGATACATGTAACAGCTTGTCTTCTCTAGCTTTGCTCAGGCTCTAGCGGTGGGCACTATTGGGGTGGTGGCTAATCCAGGGTTGACTTCTGTCTATGCCACTGAAAGACCTCCAACCCGGAGATGGTTTAGCATGTTATTTGTCTTTTGGTCCCCTTCCTACCTCTCCCCCAGTAGTTCCAGAAGCTGTTCTGGGGTAAGGCTGGTCCCCTTCCTGCTGTAAAATAGACCAGGAGATAGGTAGCCGGCTTGGCTTGGCTGTGAGGAATGTGTGTTTGCACTGTGCTCCTGCCTCCTTGGTTTCTTCATCTCCTCCTGCTCCATCTGGGAGTGGTCTCTAGCTAGCAGCCCAGGCTATCCTTTGTTGGCCAAATCTAGGAAGTCTTGTTGAAGATCAGCCTCAGCTGCGCACCAAAGCTGATGGTCTTCCACTTTTTCCAGTTGAAGTTGGGTAGAAGTATTTTATTCCCAGCAGCCCTGTAACCACCTTGGCAGGAAGATCTGTTTAGCCACCAGTGTATCCTGCAGCTGGGGCCAGGAGGTGGTGCAGAGTCCTCAAGCTTATCATTTGGCTTTTGACAACAATCCAGGAGGCTTAATGTTTTTTGGGGCCCTTCTTATTGACTTTTCACAGAGCTGTGTCAAAACCGTTGCTCTTGTTTACACAGAAAATGAAAGTTGGCGTGATCCAGCCTGCCCTGATGTTCTTTGTGCTGGTCTTCCCATGAGTCTGCTTTGTGTTCCTGGTGCCCAGCACTGCCTTGCCTCACCACCATCAGATGGGCACCACTTGCTTGCAGTTCCTGTCTAGGCAGCCCGTGCATTTCCACAGCAGCTTCTACCTGCTCAAATGTTCTCCAACATCTCTAGGGAAGTGTGACCCTGTGCTGCTGGGGATGATAGGGAGCAGAAGAGGGACTTTGCTCCCAGTCCCTGTCTCAGCTCTGGTCCTTCTATCTGGGAGTTGAGGGGGAAAAAATTCTGTTATGTGGTTAGAGAGGAGGGCTGGGAGTCAATAATTTCCTAGAAGCCTAAGAAGAATGTGTAACCCTTACTAATGTATGCCAACAGCTCTCCTTGCTTTCCCCGTTCCTGTAATGTGGTGGTGTTTTTGTGAAGACAGTGGTTGTTCTCAAAAGGACTCTAGTAACATCATTAACAGTCAGTGGTTTAAGCCTATAATACTTGTTATCACATTTTGTACAACTGAGAGTGTTTCTGTTTCATAATGCTTAATGTTTGCGAGGTCCTGTGTAGCAGTCTCCTCTAATTGGTATCATAGTGCTTTTTGAAGGCAAGGGGGTGGTGGCCTCACCCTCATTTACTGGGGAAGGACAGACAGAGAGGAAGGATTTTTCCAAGGTAGGCTAGCAGGACGGAGGTAAAAATCAGGTTTAATGAGTCCCAGCCTATTGCTGGAGCCATAAGCTGCAGGCTGTGTGCAAGTCTGTGGAGTTAACGAGTGTTAACATTGTGTGTCCCAGGCTGGGGGATTTTTATTCCTGCTACAGTAATGATGCCATTTTCCAAGCTGTACTGTGCCTTGGCTTTATGTTTTGCTGTGTTAAAATCCATCCTTATTCCTCCCTTCCCAAAACGAGGCCTTATGTTCCTGTCCTTATTTGTCCTTCCTAGCTTCTCTGCTGCCTTTAAGGAGTTTTCTTGAGCACGGTATGGCCTTAGAGTCTGGAAATTCGTGTACACAAAAGATCCCTCCCAGCCTTCTCCTTTCCAGGAGCCGCGGCAAGCCCAAGTGTTGTGCAAATCCCTGCAGCTCCTGATGCAGTGGGAACGATGCTTTAAGTCATTGCAGATTGCACTGCTAGCCAAGGAACCCTGTGGGGAAGTGGCTTCGTTCTTTGGCACAGCTTGCATGTGGTAGAGCTCTCTGCGCGCTTACGGGCTTTTCTGGAGGTGTTAGCGGAGGAATCTTATGGCTGGGAAGAACGGTTGGCCAAGTGTAAAGCCCAGCTTCTGTTGTTGTCCCTCTGTGTTTGGGGAGGGAGAGGGTGGAAAGCAGTGGTTTATTGCTAACAGCTTTGAAAGCTGCTGTGAGCAGAAAATAACGGAGGGATCTAATTTAATTTTAAAGCGGTCTTTTGCCTGCTTGGAAAGTACAGCATGGCTGTGGCCCTCTCTTCCACCAGTGTTGGCTGGAGGCACCTGGGCAGGAGGCATGTGCAAGTGCTCCTTCGTGCCAGATGCTGGGCTGTGCTGAGGTACCTCCATCTGTAGCTGCAGTCCCTCTGTCTGTATCTCTTCACCGCTTGCATGCGTTTCCCCAAATGGGTGACTAACTCTTCTCCTTTCCATTTCTCTTCTCGCCTAATGCAGGATGTGGGTTTGGAAAGCGGGTTGGCGTCTACTCTTCTTCCCCATGGGGTTCAGGGTTTTTGACATGTCACTGTTGAGAATTTTTCTGATGCCATCCTGCGCCTGTTCCAAAAAACATGACCCTCTTCTGCCCTTTACGGATGGGACTTAAGCTTCTGTTCCAAATGGAAGTATGTTGTAAGAAGTGTTGGCCCATATAAGCTAGATGTGATCTCTAATCAGCTCTCCCTGGTGTTATTAGTATGTGTATATATAGATATAATTTTCAATAAAATTCAATTCTTCAATGCCAAAATTAGCTTCTGGAAGGCAAAGGTTACAGAGAAAGGGAGGTGCTTGCTCCTAGTGCCATTGACTGTGTAGTAACTAATGCTTGTAAAAAGGCACACCTTGCAGTTGTGAAAACAAAACAGGTTCAGACATGGTGGCCTGATCCTCTCCTGCATTTCTCCTAGGAGAGTCACCCTCATCCCCCATGCCTTCCCCTTTATGCAGGCTATAATGCTGTCGTTCCGGATCTGGGGGTATTTGGGCTGTGCGTTACACAGGTGAAGAGATGGGGGTGTGGAAGTCGAGCCCAGTAGTCTTTCTGGGGGTGAATTTCTGTGTCTAGGTTGCCAAGTCTTCTCCAAGTCACTGCCTTTTCCAGGGGACTTACACTGTTTCTTCTGGATTTTTAGTTGAATAGCCTAGGCTTTGCAAAACAAGAGATATATGCATTTGCAGAGCTTTAAATAAGCTGGTAACTTCTTTCTTTCGACTGGAAAGAGATACTGGCCAGGATGAGCTTGCAAATTGGGCACAGTATGATGAGTGGTGACGTGTGGCCAGGGTGAGGGAATTGCCACAGCAAGAATGCTGTTTTGCTTTGCTTAGAGTGCACTTCCATGCCCATTTGTCTTTCCTTAGGTAGATCGTGAGGAGCAGAGCACCATCCCTCCCCTCCCCTCTGATTGGATTCCTTGTAAATGAAGCTCACTCGCTCCCTGAGGACCAGACCTCACTGATGACTGGGAAGCAAAGAGTACCCAGGAAAGCACTTTTACCACGGACTCCACCTCAGGAGCACCAGGAACTCATCTTCTAAGTAAAATCTGTGCCCCTTCCGTGGAGGCCCAATGTCTGCTGCAATGGATACAGAATCAACATATTCGGGATACTCCCACTACTCAGGTCACTCCAAAAAAGCCCACAGACAAGGGTAAGGAAATGTTTATTTTTAATTACTTGCTGCTCTAAGCTAGGACATGCCCCATGGAAAAAAACCTGTAAGCCAGGATGAAATTGGTGGGGCCACAGCTCTGGAGGACATACATGTGGAGGGTCCTCATGAGGAGGACTCTCCAGTGAGGAGACTGGAAGCAATAATGCTGCTAATTTAATGGTATGCACTCTGGAGCCATGTATGGCCAGAAAGATTGAGAAAGCGCCAGCAGAAGGAAAAGATCACTTTGCTTTTACAGGGTGAGGGATGAGTAGAGTCTGGGGAGAAGATGTGTCAGACTTCTTAAACTGAGAATTGCCAATTGTTTTCTCTTCTGATGCCATTTCTTTATTGTGTAACAATAAGGTTTTCTGTCTCTCCCCGCTGTCCTTCTGGCTGCTCTGTTGCTGGTGTGTTGGGTTTTTTAATAGCATTTGAGAGGTACTTGAGACCACAACAAGTCCTTTATCAGCATTGATTGGATTAGAAGTCAGGCTTTCCTGAATTTGACTAGCAAGTCCTCTCTTGTGATAGTTCAGCAGCCTCAAAATCCATCTTGCTCTAAAACTTCTGATTACTTGGAAACACTAGCCTTTTTTTATCTGCATCATCATTAGTTTTACATGCAAAATGTGTGCTATGTACAGACTTCGCAACTCAGAAGTGAGCTGGTCCAAAATAACTTTGCATTTCAGAAGCAATGATCCTGTGTGGTTGTAAAAGGAATTCTTCCATGAAATGAAGTCTCTTTGCTTGCAGTCCAGTTATTAAAGTACAACATCTCTTGTTTTCCTTTTTTCCTTTCTTTAATACCCCCACCCCCAAATATGGATTGCCTTTTGAAACTTAGAATGCACTGTGGAAAGATGCCTTCAAAGTTCCCAAAACAACATACAAAATCCTAGAGCCTCTTACTGTGAACAGGAAAAAGTCTCATCCTATGAAACCTTTGGGCTTTGGTAATTCCAAGAAAGACGCAATGGAGAGAGCAGAGCTGGGACGCTGGATGCTCCTGAGCACAGTGAGGGTCTCTGGTGCAAAGGCTACTTTCCTGTCCAGGTAGGAAGGGGGAGGAAAATATTGGTGAGCAGATTGGTGGGGCTTAACTCATCTTGAGACATTCTCAGATGAGAAGCCATGACGTCTACAAGGGCACTCTGAAAGTTAGTACTACTGTGGTACCCTTGATGTTCTTGCTGTCTTTGTAAGAGTTTATCTGGGGGTTATTAACCGGTAGAAATAGACTTCACCAATTGTCCTACAGTGTTAAGGTCCTAGTTAACAAGACTCTGTTGCAGGAACGAAAGCTGTCTTGATTAATTCCTTGTGTCCCTGTGAGGCACTTGATTGCAGGTGGAGAGCTGTGTAGACCGGTTAATCTCAAATGGAGTTGCCAGTTTTTTGGAGAATGCAAGCTTCATTTTCACGTACAGGACTGGCAGAAGCTGTTTTAAGAGAAGCTGAAATGGTGGGGATGTGTCCCTGTCCCCTTTGCTCCCCTCTTCCATTACTGAGAGAGTTGACTGTCCCAGCCACCAGGCTGTAGGCTGTTCTGGGCAAGGTCCCTTTCTACCTCTTCCAAAGCTTGTTTTGTCACCGATTGAGTCAATATTGATCAAGAGATGGGCAATGGCCATGGGAGACGGCCCTATTGCTTAGGGCACCTGCTGCAGGTAGAGGTGTAGCAGATTCCAGGCCCTGCTCCAGAAACTATCTGGTAATGTTGTTCTCCTCTTGCTCTGTTTGGAAAAGGAGTCGGGACAGGCACAAATCACCACGAAGCAAAGATGGCAGTCGGTCTGAGAAGTCCGTCACTATCCAGACACCTCCTGCAGAGCCGCTGCTTGGGAACGATGCCTCTCGGGCAGAGGAGGGCCAGGTAAGGAGAGAGTGAAAGCAAACATGTAGTGTGGTTTCTAGAATAGAGTCTATGACTTGCCAACACGTGAGTAGAAAAAGTGTTGCTCATGTGCTGTTAGGAAAGAATCACGACTTATGGGCACCCTTTATTCATGCGTAAAGCCAAGGTCTCAATCAGTTTTGTCTTTTTCCGAGAACATTATTTTCAGCAGCACCAGTGCTGATGTGACTATTCCTGGGGCACTAATTTACCTCTGTCCCCAGAGTGTCATCTGCCAAGCTCTGTAGAAACATCTTGTTTCCATCATCTCAGTGTGCATTATTCAGGTCAGCCCTTTCACCTGTACGTGTGCTTCCGTTTTTAAGCAGGATTTGCTCTGGGTAATCATGTAAAGCACACTTAGGGAAAGGGGACAAGAAATGTGGAACTAATGTGAAATAGCTGGGAAGGAGGGTGAACTCAGAGAAAGCTAATATATTAATACTGGGTTAAACAAAGAATGGAATAAAGCTGGCTTTAGATTGCACATAGGATGGATCCAGTACTCTCTGTGCTCTAGCAGTTATGTGAAGGTGCATATTCATTTTTGAAGAATGGCTGATGCTGCAAGACATAGAATGCAGGGTATTTCTGTGCCTCCTGGGCTGGATTTGGGGTGTGTTAATCTTTGGCTGTGGGGCTCCACTTTTGCCCTTTCAAAAAATAATTGATACCCAGTTTCCACTCAAAGTGTGTATTGTAACGTAGTACTTGTAACGGTATTCATGTAGCTACAGGTGGGCTCACTTCATGTGCTGCCATTTGGTATTTTGTAATCAGATGTTAGTTTTCATGAGTCTCAGATATTACTTCGAATAGGTCTAAAGGTGCTGGTGCATTCTTCAGGCCTTACTTTCATGCAGACCTCTCAATGTGAATTAAAGTCAATGCAAAATAAGTTGATGTATGAGCAAGACTTTTCTTCTAGGGAGCAGCGTGCCCTGGGTTGGGTCCAACAACTTTGTACCACTGGAGCTTTAGACTCATATGTCCATATAACTGCACAATTTTTTGTTTGTGCCACTTACAAGTGGAAAGAACTGTTACAGGGGGTAGACTGGTACTAGGGTTGCCTGTTGTCTTCTGGGCTGCAGCCTTAAGCTGCTGTAGTGTTTCTGTCCGTTCTCTCTTCTGTAAAGTTTCTCAGTCCATCAAATGGAGGAAACTATGCAGAGCTATTTATTGCATAAATATAAAATAGTTGAAATGCTTAGATTGCTTTACTGGAGACACCGACAAAGAGGGAAATGTGATAGGATTATGCTGCCTTTCAGGACATGCTACAATGCAGATATCTCTTCTGGGGCCTCTGCTTTGGTGAGAAATGACTCAAAAACCCCCTCATTAATTCAAGATGCTGACTGTTTGTGGTTGGTCTGTCTCAAAACCCTACTGCTCTAGGCATGGGAGGTATTCATGTTTTGGAGTGCATTAGAAGTTAAATCTCTGGAGTTGTTCAAAGTAGTCGTGCTGCCTCTGTCTACTCCTTAGTCTTCAAGAATCTTTGGCACCTTCCTCTAAAGTAGTGAATGAAGGTTTAAAATAATGCCTGTTTCTTTAAAATAAAATTGATCAGCATATGTAGCTGCAGAAGCTGGAGGAAAGTGTAAATCCTATTAGTGACACAGGCTGCAGGAAGATACACTCAGGAGGGTAGGAGGAAGAGCAAAATGTGTGCTTCTGAATGAGCGTTACAGCTACAAAGGTGTCAGGTGCCCAGCAACAAAGCACACGCATTGCTGCTGTTTGGTGTGTATTTGTGGGAAGCACCAGGAGTCTTCATGTGCATGAGTCACTCCAGCAGCAGCTGAGAGTCAAATCCATACATGTCGGTGTAACTCTTTGGCTGTGCCAGCACCAGGAAGGAGCAATTGGAGGCATCGTGGGATGGGAGAACTAGCTTGCAGAAGTCCTCTGATACAAACTAGGGAAGAAATGAGACTTTCAGTAATGTAATCTGAAGCTTGACTATGTGGAGACTGTATTTCAGGTAAGCTTCTTTGCAGCTGAGTGGCTTCTGACAATGTCCTGGATTCTAAGACCAGAGCTACTTGGCAGTCTAGGATCCTCTAAATTTAAAGCCCCATACACGAAAATACCCTCTTTGACCACCTATGATTTGTTGTTTTAACTAAACTTTTATTAGAATATGTCAGCTATTGAGGGTGGTGCTACTGTAGAGGAGAATAAAAGAAAACAAAGTGGAGGAACTTGCTGGAAGTGCGGTTGCTTCTGTTACGGATGGAAAAATAATGTGTGAACATGTTTTTGATTGTGTAACAACAACAACTGGCTTGAAACGCTGAAATGAAAGTTCCCCTTCCAGGTGCTTCTGTGGTGCACTTGGACCACAGAATTTGTGGGCTAGAAGAGTGCTAGTCCTTGCCCTGCGCATGGGAACGGGTGATTGCTGCAGTTTCCAAGAGTTATGTGATATTACTCGTTAAGTGTGCTAGAGAAAGAACCTCTGGGGTACAGTCAGTGGCACAGCAAGCTGAGCTACCTGCTGTACAGTTACAGGTTTTTAATATCTTACATTTTATAGTCACTGGTTTGGACAAGTTGCTAAGTTGCTGTTGTTTCGAAACCTTTGTTAATTTTCAGTGTTGATTATTCAATATATTGAAGGTGTTGCTTTTGTTATGTTTTTTTTTTCTGGAACTTAAGTCTGTAGAAGTCTGTAGCACTCTTTTTCCAGGCAAGAAAAATAGAAGACCTAGAAGGAATAACCTGATTGTTTCATTATTATTTTTGTTTATCTCTTCCTCCCTCAGGATGACAACTGGGGTGAGACCACGACAGCAATCACAGGCACCTCTGAGCACAGCATTTCCCAGGAGGACATTGCCCGGATCAGTAAGGATCTGGAGGACAGCGTTGGGTTGGACTGCAAACGTTACCTGGGCTTAACAGTGGCAGCTGTTCTCGGACTCCTTGTCTTCCTTACCCCCATTGCCTTCATTCTTTTACCCCAGATCCTGTGGCGGGATGATCTGGAGCCATGTGGTACTGTCTGTGAGGGACTGTTCATCTCTGTGGCGTTTAAACTCCTCATTCTTCTGATTGGGACCTGGGCTCTGTTTTTCCGCCAGCCTAAGGCAGATATTCCAAGGGTGTTTGTGTTTCGGGCCCTTCTGTTGGTCCTTATATTCCTGTTTGTGTTTTCCTACTGGCTCTTTTACGGCGTTCGCATCTTGGACTCGAAGGACACCAACTACCAAGGAATAGTGCAGTATGCAGTGTCTCTGGTGGATGCTCTGCTCTTCATTCACTACCTGGCCATTGTGCTGCTGGAGCTGCGGCAGCTGCAGCCCATGTTCACTGTCAAGGTAGTTCGGTCAACGGATGGAGAGTCGCGATACTACAGCTTGGGGCACTTGAGGTAGGTACAAGCCCTTGAAGTCCAGCGATGTAGATAAATGTGGCTATGCTGTAGTGTGAAGCATCAAATGCTTTTGTAAATGTGATATCACTGGTTTCTGAACCCTCCCCCTGGCGTGTCCTGAAGTCTCTCCAAAGGTATCGAACTGAGCCTTTCTTCCCCTCTGCAACTGTGGGAGGGGTTGTCCCTGCTTCAGAGGAGTCCGGTGCGTTTCTGTGAATGAGAAGAACTGATGGCACAACTTTAGGCTGGTCATTGGGCTAAGAGCCCCTTCTCTGGGTTTCTTGCCCTATCTCCTTACTGGAGGAGAGGGCAGAGGCCTCCTTGTGCGGCTGGGGCTGGCTTAGTGCTCTTTGGCGGTACGGGCCAGGCGCCGCTTTGAGAGCAGCTCCTGGGAGCCTCCTGACGGCAGGCCAGGCCACGTGGCAGGGGCTGAAGGAAGAAGTAACCAGCCTAACATGCTGTTGAAAACGTCCATCTGCCCTCATTGCCCTGTGCAGCCAAGAGTCACGCGAGGAACCTGAATAAATGTCCCTTGGGGTCAGATCAAGTGCCGTCGTTTGGATCCTGTGTGTGCCTTTTGCGGCCAGTTGAAGTGCTTGTGCTCTGAAGCCTGTTACTGCGACAGGTTGGGCTCCCTGGAGGGGCTTGGCCAGGTAGCTACACCAATACCTAGATCTGAAGGCTGCTTCCAATGTCTCGGGATTCTTTACTAGTTTCTAAGATCAGCAGTTTTTCCGCAGTTTTGTGATGACTTGAGTGAAATAACATTTAGTCCTGCCAGAGCAGTTGCCTTGATACGGCCAAAATCTCACAGCAGTTCAGGCATTTAGGAATAATATTTTTGATGAGTACTGGGGCATATGTAGGTGCCTCTTTTGGCAATGCTATGCTGCTTCTGGTTTGGTTTTGTAGCATGATGCTCTTTTTGTCATAGGTGTGGATCAGTTCGCTGGGTCAGATGTATCTGGGAGTGTTTGGGAGCTGTGCAATATCCATAGGTATGATGCATGCCTCCTTCCATCTTCCTGCTGGGGTTAATGCTTCCCTCAGCAAAGTACAAGATAGGACAGGTGTCCCAATCTTACTTCCCGTGTCCTGTGAAGCTCTAGAAATCTTTTAGTTCCTCTGCCCTGTGAAGCTAGCAGCTGAGCTCTGAAGATGATTCTCCAGACTGTATGTGCACTTAAACATCTGTTCTGCTTATCCTGTCCAGACCCCTATGGCATGCGTATCTATTGCAGATGGAGAGATTAGTGTCTGCTGGTTTAACTGGATGTAGGAACAGCAGCCGTTAGCTTAGCAATGGAATCGCTTTGAAGTGGGTTTAGTTGTTGAAGCTCAAGTCTGGGAGTTGACTCCTGGATGTTGTTTCTGGCTTAATGGAAGAACTCAAGGCCTTTGGGTGAACTAGGACTGGACTTTGCTATTGTTTTGCTTCTCTGTAAAATGTGAAGGAGAGCCCCTCTTCTGTAATGGACATCCTGCCATTGACTTAATGAAAAGCCACCTTCAGAGTTTAGAAGAAATTAACTAATCTCTGCTAGTTTTCTTGTGAAACCAATTTTTTTTTTTTTTAATTAACTATGTGGTACATGACAGATCCAGTGTCAACCTTCAAGACTAGGGAGATGGAGAGATGACTACCAAGGAGTTCCCCTGTACCATAGCTTATGCCTTGAGACATGCCGGGGCAGTTCTCTCGTAAGTGAATTCTGCACAGGAGGTTCAGTACATGCATGTTTATACCTATATACATACACAGTGTGCAGGTTTGGTTTGAGAGAGTTTGCTGGTTGCTTGGTGGTAGATTGTGGGTTTATGTTCATAGATAGGAGTTAAGATACTAGGTCTGCCAAAGTCTGTATCCCTGGCTTTAACCATGTAAGTAACCTTGCCATCAGATGCAAAGAATTTGCTTGAGAATCAAGACCTAAATACATAATAGTGCATGTGTTGGAAACTGTTCTCTCCAAATGCTCTCTTTGCAGCAAGGTTTTGGAATGCCTTGGGTGATGCGAGGGCAGCAAAGAGTTGCAAAACCTAGGGTAAAATCTGAGATGTATGAAAAATTAGTAACTCCTCATTTGTTGGCAAGCTGACTGTAATTTTGTTTGGCATATTGAATCCAAACCAGGCAGCATGTAGATGCTTCAGTGTCTTGTGTTACAGGAGAGTCTTGTCAAGCATGTCTAATAATGGTAAACTAGTGTTGGCGTTTTCCTTAGTTTCTGACAGGTGAGTATTATAATGTGTATTGACATGTGTTTTGAAGCTTCTGTGTCTTTCCATCTTCACTAATGTACAGGCAGAACTGTGTAGGTTTGATCAGTGGCCAAGTGTCTCCCAACTAAGGGGAGAGTTGATTCCCTTTCTTCCCACCCTCCTTTTTTTCTACAAGCAACAGGGAGAGTTGTGTGTAAATGCCAAGAGCTGCTGGTCTTGATACATAGTGTGGCCCAGAGGTGATAAACACTAAGAAGTGAATGTATTTGGTATCTCCTTCAGCTTCTAAAGGCTTAGGGTTGCAAGGTGTTTATGTAAAACATGAGAAATTTGGGAACTTTTGAACATCTTTGCAGCATAATTTTGTAAAGTTTTCCTAAAGCTCTTGACATGTTTGTGACCCTAACTGACATTTCACCAACAAGGGGCTGCCTTCTGCCTCTGGTTGGCTCTCTGGCTGAGGCATGGAGCTGGAATGGGAGGTCCGTTGATGGGAAAATGTGGAGACATGCAAGGACAGTTTGGATTATTCAGGAAGACTGGAGAAGCAGCGTTGTGGGTGTGCTGGAGAGGTGTTTGTAGCTCTAATGGAGCATGCATATACTACTGGTAGCTGCCTCTGGGCTCTCCATTTGCCACCATGCATGCTTGCCTCACCCCAGCACTTTTAAAGTGGTCTTAGATAGGTTGTGGGCTGCCACCTGGAAGGAGGCATGATTTAACAGGTATAGCTAGCTAACTGCCTCCTGAATTCAAAACCTTGTGGCCTCAGTCCAGCCTTTTGTCCTCTTCTTGTTCTCAAATATCTTAAAAGTTTTGGTCCTTGGCTGTCCATGGAGTCTGCCTTCCTCAATGGTCCAGTGTGCTCTGGAGAAGCTGGTGGTGAGAAGGTTCTTGAGACATTCAGTGTCACTTTTTGGAGTAGCTCTGGATTTTCCACAGGAAAAGTAGAAAATTTACTTTGTACATTTGTACATTCCACTATGTAAGTATGAGCAAAACAGGCTTTATGGGGGAGAAGGGAAGAAAACAATAGCTCAGCCACCCTTCTGGAAAACCGTGTTTTTGCCAGGCAGGGTACAGACAGGATTTTCCACCCTCCCTGGCTCCAAATGCAGCAAAGAAGCTGAAAGTGCTGAGTTAGGTATTCCACTCCACCCCTGAGGGCCCTAGGTCCAGGAGGGTAAACATATTTGGGAGTAGTTCCCCAAATTCATATTATAATCAACCTATTAATAGGCTGGCTTGGTCCCACCCCCCGTACTTTGGCTGTAACTTTTCTTCTGGGAGACTTGACTGCCAAAATTAGCGTTCCCTTTGGCATTGATTCAGGAGCTTAGAGGGGAGGTGAAAATTAAATTGGAGTCCCAGTGAATGTGGTGCCAAGTCTCAGCTCACTGACTTGACTGCTCTGCTGCTCCTGGTAGGAAGGGTTGCCATGCAGGGGGAATGCTTTACAGTGGTACATATGGGTAAAGAGCAGGCAACACAGTAGATCCAAGAAAGGTCAAGCCTGGGAAAATGCAAGAGGTTGGGTGGGGATGCTGGCAAGACTTTAGAAAGCAACAACAAAGGAAAGCAGAGGTGGGGGAGAGTGACAGTAGATAACTTCTCTGTTGCAAGGCTGGTAGTTTCATGAGCTGAGGCTTGGATTTGCAGCTGAGGCTTTGGTTTGCCCCTTAGGATAGGGACATTGATGGCTCCTGTCATCCACAGTTCAGTACCTTCTGGATGGCTCAGAGACTATGTAGGAAGGATCTTCCTTGGAGAAAACCCTCATTTTCTGTAGTTAGGGTGCTAAACATATTCCCTTCCTCTCCAGTGAATACTCTTTCCCCACCCTAGAGCTTTGCTAGTCTAGACAGCTCAAGAAAATGAATGGCTTCAAATAGATGTGGTAACTACTGATCTTACACATAGGCTGAATGTTGGGGTCCAGTATAGTCTTGGTTTTCTGAGGTTAGAAATGTGTGAGAGTGGGTCTTTCTCTTCCCTTTTGCTCATCCTTGCAGCAGGGCTATGAAGAGCAGGGCCATGATAGCTGGTCATGTGTTGGGCTGTATGAAGTACTGAGAGCTTCAGTCTGCTTTTCTGTCCTTCCTGGCACGGGCTTGCCTTCATGAACAAGCTGGCGGGGAAGCTGGTGGGGAGGCCTCCGTACGCCTTTGGAATCAGGGTACAGCTTTTGCAGACAGCTGTGAGCTGGTTGATGTTCTCTGTCCATCTAATCAGGAGAAGCTTTGTACTCAGAAATAGTAGCTCTGTATGGAAAAAGTCTGTTAGAGCATTGCCTGTACCATGTTACCTATCTGCATTTTGATGGATGTTTGCTGAACTGTGGTTTAAGAAAAACCAGGAAGGGAGCAGCTGCTTCCTCAAAACAGGTGCCTGCCTCTGAAGAGCCTGTACCTTCCTTGCAGGAACTATCAATATTTTATTGAGGTATCTCATGGCGTGCACATGCACACAAAACCACGTAGATGCACACATGTTTTGTGGAAGGGGAAAACATTCTCCCAGCTGAACTGGAGGCAGCAGAGTAGCTGTTTCTTAGGTGATGCGTGAGCCCTTACCTTTAATACAAACCACAGCTGAAACGCAATTCTGTGGCGGAAGCTGAAGCCACTTCTGACGCAGCTGCTTTGGGTTGGCAGTCTTGTATGTATTGAACCTGTTGCTTTTAAAACTGATCTCTAGGCTGTCAGTATTTACTGATCTAATCTGATGAGCACTCTCTTGTCTGTGTCCCTTGGTGCCACTGCGGCCGTCTTCCCTAGTGAGGGAGCATAGAGACCTAAGGAGTGGGATTAAGCTTCTTCATACTCCAGCCTGCATTTGTAAGCCTTGCACATCTGATCGTGCAGCAATGAGGTGTTGCTCAAACATGCCTCCTCTTATCAAGGGTGAAATTTTTCCAATGAAGAACACCTCGTCAACATTTGAACTGTACAGAGTGCCCTTGCCTGGAGTTGTGTCAATGCTTCTCTAGGTTATGCTGTTCTAAAATCTCTGTATCTCCCCAAAAGGAAAGCTTCCATGGACTATAGAAACATTTGTGTGTAGCATGGTGAAATAGATCAACTTAACCGTGGGTTTAGAAGCTAGATCTCTTGCCTAAGGCAAGAGCTGCTGAAATCTTGCTGTTTTCTGGTGAAGGAACTTCATAATGTACGTCTAATTGCACTTGGTTGTTCCTAGAGTGACTGATGCCATACGCTTGTAGGCTATTTCTGTTTCCAGTGGGGTGGTCAAAGTGGTGCTGCAGAACAAGCGTTGGTGCGCACCGGTGCAATGCTGTACCTGCCCAGCTAAATCCTGCTGGAGGCAACTCCGGGCTTGTGCGCTCTTCCTTCTATCCTGTGTGCAGTTTGCTTGGTCTGCGTTCCCAGGGACTAGAGGAACTACACTTGACCCTCCTTTCTCCCTGGGGTTTCTTCAAACCTCACCATCTTCCATAGTGATAAATATTGTGATGAAAGAGATTGAGCTGATGAGGTTTTTATCTTGTTCCGCAGCGCAACATCTTATTAAACTGTCCTTCTGCCTTGATTCCAGCAGCTTCCTTGAACAGCATGTTCCACAGACTAGCAACTTTGCAGAGCGGCTCTGTTGCCAGAGCCTCGTGCCTGTGTGAAATTAGGTAGCCTTATTCCTGAATGCGTTTTTTTTTTCCCTGTCCTGAAATCTGTACAGCGCACCCTGATGAGCATTTGTGTGACTGTCCCTCCCCCCTGCCCATCACCAAACCTGCTGAGCACCAGCATTAGTCTCTGCTCCCAAGAAAAGTTCTGGGATAGCTGGCTAAATGGGTGTTAATTGCATCTGCAAGTGTGAAGCTCCTGAAGAAGCTGAGCTGTCTGCTCCAAAGCAGCAGCTTTAGCACTAACTGAGAGGTGCTAGACTGGTGACCTCCAAACCAATGTCTTTCCAGCAGCACTTCACATTAACTGGGTGTTTACAACCACCTCTTTGCAACTCCTTGTCTCTGCAGCTGGGCTGCTTCTCCATGCTCCTGCTCCTGAGCTTGCAGAGCTCTCTGTCCACAGTTTGGATGGCATGGGCGGTTGAGTGTTAGCACCCTTCAGACACCCCGTGCCATAGAGTAGGGAAGGCGGCTTTGACTTGGGGCTGAACTAATAATGACTTAATGGGAAAAGACTTCCAGCTGCATTCTTAGTCAGTCTTAGTCACAGGCTGTACCTTTCCCCCTCCCGCCTCTATCAGCTGCCTCGCCTCCAGGAGGATGGTGCTACAGAGAGGGGTTCGCTTGCTCGCTCTTGCCGTGAGGGTATCTGTGGAATTGCAGAAGGGAATTTTCCGGTAGCCTCTGAAAAAACGTGTGCTGTTGCCCGCTGAGCAGGGAGCAGTCCCCTTTGATGCTCCGGATGAGTTATGGGAATGGTGCCTTGCTCTGTTTTATGAGGCTCTGTTTGATGGTGCGTGGGGTGTGTTGTCAGCAAAGACCAGCTAGAGCATCTTACTGGGGTCAGAGCAACACCTCATTAAGAGGATGTTTGTTTGTGACAGGAGTGAACAGCAGACTCCTGAAGTGCCAGGTGCTTCTCATTAGAGGGGAGTGGAAAGCTTAGGACAGACTGTCAGTATCTGACTGCATACACAACTCATCTGGGAGTTTCTGATGTGGTAAAGCCTGTCTCCAAAGCCTGGGAGGGCTCTGCTTTTCTGAAAGGATCATGTTTTCCTAGCCTCTTGCCTTTCTGCATGTTTCTTGATCACTCCCACCACCCATTGTACACACACGGCCTCGCTGCTCCTTTTCACCAGGAGGAACACGGAGTTGGCTGGACTAGAACCACAGCCTGGGTACCAGTCGTATTGCGCTCCTGCAAACGCACCAGGCAGCGATGGCGAGTGCTGCAGGTGACTGTTATACCCTAGTCTCACATTTTTGGAATACTTAATACTTTAAAAGTTTACAAGCCTACTTGTAAGTGAAGGGCCCGCTGTCAATTATTAATCCCCCTGGCTAGTATGGTATTACTTGCTCCCTGACAGGGAGTGCTAGGCTTCTTCCTTCCTAAAGAGATGGTGTGGAGCAAATGCCATTGGTTTCATCTGCAGGGATTTCCCTTCTTGTTGGTTTGTCTTTCAAAATTGACACTGCCCAGAAGTACAAGAACAGCATGCACTCCAGCCTACCCTGTTCTTAAGGGGTTTGTCATGTAATTTCCTTTCCACTGCTGTCGGTGCCCTCCAAGTCGGCTGTGTGTACCACCCACGGAGACAGATGATCTCCCTAAGCTGCTGAACAAATTTTGTGTCCGTCAAGATCCTTTTATCTTCAAATGGGGGGGGGCGGGGAATCCACTCCCTCAACCTCTGACATCCGTTTCTTGTGGTGAATGATGAAATACAAATATTCTACAAAGGAGTGAGCTGTGTGCCCTTTAGGGGAAAGGAGAAGGCTCACTTTTTTATTAAAAGTGCAAGAAGTTGTGAATTTAGAGTTCTCATACAGTAATATGTCAAAGGAAAGTGGAAGCTAATTCCTGACCCTATGCTGAAGGAGTAGGAAAGAGTTAATAGGGAGCTGGGTGGTAGTGAAAGAATTACTTCTCCCTCCCC
>NW_010544328.1:49643-61039 GCF_000687285.1 Phaethon lepturus | reverse complement strand
TGAGGGCAGTATTTTCACTTGTAACTTGATTTCCCCCTCCAGCACCCCCCCCCACCTCCAATGTACCTCTGTGCTTAAATTCACCTTGTGCAGTTTAGGTCGAGTGGAGACCTTGGCTGACGCTTTGGGGAGAGCTATTCACTGGCAAAACAAACTCCTGGATCAGCAGTAAGGACCTTAACAGTGGTGTGGGGGATGCAGATTCTGGCTCATGCTCCCAAAGTCCTGGCAGAGGGTCATCTGCATCCTTGTTGGGGCTGGATTTTTGATATGCTTACCTGGGAACTGTGGACCATGTCCCTGCGGCCTCAGTGTTGTTTGTAGGGTCGCTGGGTGGTGCCTATAAAATAAGACAGCTCTTGGTTGTGCAAAGCTTGTTGGAGTGGCTGGGGTGGGTTTTTTTGGCTGCTGTTGGAACAAGAGCTGAATATTGCCGTTTCAGGGCAGCAGCATCTCAATGTAAAGTCACATTACAGCACTCAAGTTTTGCTGCCAGTAGAAGCTTTGAACGCTTTCTTTCTGTTGTTTCCTTGGAATTAAAGTTGCATTTCTTAGGGTGGGGGTTTTAAGTGAAAGCGTAGTTACTTCATAACTATTAATGTAGCTTGAAGAATTCCTTGTCTGAAGACTGGCCTTTTGATGCAGGGTCGGGTTGTATATTATCTTTTGAAAATGTGGACTCTTATGAACTTCTTGCCATACCTGCCAGTTCCTGCATTTTTTTTTTTCTTTTGAGGCTTTGACTAATCAAAGGCATAGCATACATGTATGTGGGGAAGAGGAAGTACATCGCTGTCATGGATGATGCTACTCCCAGGGACTGGAAGTGGTAATCCAGGGTACTGCGTATCGCTGGCAGACGCAAAGTTCCAAGAGCTTGAGCAGGGCACAAGCTAATGAGTGCCCTGCAGCTCAGGGCTGGGGCAAGTCTGGTGTTTCATCCCTTAATGTGTCTGCACTAAGTGCCTGTTTCACTCTGGCGTGTAGGGTAAGCTCTTGGTCTTGCTCCTAACTCCTGCGTTCAGAAGGCAGAGCACACCTTGGTGTCATCCTGTCCCCCCAACTTGTTTGAAACTCCCTAAATCCTAAATATAACCTCAAATGTGTAGAAATTTTTGAAAGAGGTAAAGCCTCCTTCATAAATAACTCAGTACACCCCACAATTACATAAATGTTTGATCATAGTTTCACATCACTTCTTAAACAAATGCTGCTGCAAAAAACTATCCTGTCAGTGGTCGGATCCTCCCTCACCCCTCCCAAAGAAATCTTGCCTGGTTGAACGGGGGAACTGGTAATTCATAGCTCTCTATTACCTGTGTAGCTTTATAGTTTGTATCTTTCTCCCTGGATTATTTAGCCCAGCTCAATTTCTGCAGCCTTTTTAACTGCCCTCCTGGCTCTTGAGGCGTACGAAGGCTTGTGGTGTCAGAAGAAATTTTTGTGTGACGTGGGGCAGAGGGGATGAGGCAGGGCTGCGTGCTCTCGTGGCAGTGACGGTTTCACTGAAGTCAATCTGCCGCGGTTCTGAGCGAGGAGGGAGCTTGCACACGTGGGTTGCTGCAGTCCGCCTGCAGAGCAGGAGCACAGGCGCGCTCCCCTGCTGAGCCTGGGGAAAGGAGAGCCTCAAGCCCTTGCTTCTCCTCCCCTGCCTAGCAGGCCCGCAGGGGACCAGCTGTGGCCTAAGCGTGAGGGACAGGTGTCATGCCCCAGGCTGTGTACCTTAAGGTGCGGAGCTGGAGGCGGTGGTTCCTTGGCAGCTTATTGTTGTGGGCTTGCCGTGGAGTCAGGAGGCCGGCTGTGAGACGGGGCTCTCTAAATTATCTTGAGTCGTGCGGGTCTCCTTCCAGGGGGTTATTGGCCTCAACAGTCTGCTCAGCTATGGAGATGTTAACTGTAGGATTGAATTCGGCAGTGTCCCTCACTCTCTCAAATCGGTCACAGGTCCATACCCAAGGCTTCACAGACAAGTGGAGCCTGCTTGGGCTACCAGCTGCTGGGTGCAACACCCCCAGGTGCCCGGGGAAGATGGCTTGCCCCTGTTCTGTCGGCACATGGCATCTATCTGGTGTGCCATGCAGGTTCGTGGGGACAGCTTGGCAGCAGCTTCCTCCCGTCATCTTTTCACTTAAGTTGTCCCCTTTGTGCTCTTCTCCCACTGCCCTCCTTCCCAACCTGCCAATTTGCTCAATAGATGAAGGAAGCCTTTCACAGCTTTGGTTTTGCTTCAGTGTGAGCAGATGGTAGTTGTTTGGTTTTTGGGGTTTTTTTTCTCCTAAATAAGCAAGTTAGTATTCTCACTAGCTCCCTTGAGGATGCCCCACCGCTTTGCAAAGCCGTGGCATGGAGGCAGACTGCTTGGTGTGCTGGCCGCATGTTTGGGAAACCCATTTCTGAGCTCTAGCGTGTGGATCCAGCTGCTCTCCGGATCCGATTCAACTACTGCCGGCTCCTCGGGGTGCTGGGTTGAGCCTACGGTGCGGATCATCCAGCCAGGCATTCGTTCGGTTTGCTGTGGGTGTCTGGGATGTGGCAGATACGTGGCCAGGCACAGGCAACTCCTGTGCTCTTATGTTTTGTTTTGTTTTTTTTTTTTCTCTGCCATTGCAGCAGACCCTGGGGCGATGAGGTGCTGGTAGCAAGGGCTTGCTCTCTGCTTGATGAGAAGGTAGTGCCGTCAGCTGTTTGAATGTGTTATATATGGTCAAAGGGAAGTGGATGTCTCTAGTTTGAGAGCTGTTGGGGCATCTGCGTGTGGTTATTGGTGTCTGAGGAACTGGTTGAAATCCAGCCCAAGCTGTTAGTGCCTGAAAGCTGCCGTTGTCCACTGACTAATCCATGAGCTGTACCGTTTGGATTTAGTGGTTCTGCTAGGTGTCTTGCATGGTGAGTGCTTGGAAACACATGCACACACGCGCTGTTCCTCTTGAAGAGGCGGTCTTGGCATAGGAGGACGCGAGTGGTTTGCTTTGGAGCCTGCTCTCCCGGCAGCTGGCTTCCTCAGCCTTCTGGGGGAGAGGTTTGTCACGCCGCGTGCTCAGGCTTTCACAAGCTGCTCTTTCAGATGCATTCCCTGAAGCTGCTCTTGTTGTATGCTCACGTACCCGTCCCAATGGATGGGTTGAGGTGATCGGTGCAATGTACCTTTGCCGCATGCTAACAAACTCCCTTTTGCTATTCTGTGAGGGGGCTGGAAGACAGCCTTTCTGGTTACCTAGGCTGACCCCTTGCAATACGGCATCCTAGAACTGCATAGAGTGAACCTGGGAGGAGGCTCTAGGCTCAGCAAGGGCTTTCTTGTGAAGAGAGTCTCCTGTCTCCCGTAGGAAGCTCTTCTAGTGCTCTGGGACCTCCATTGTTTCTAAAACTCACATTAGGCTTTTGCAGCTTATTTCTTATTTCATTTTCTATCTGTTGAATATGAGGCCAGGAGTAACAAGTGTCCCTATGGTCTTTGCCTACCTTGGCACTGTGTACGAAATCAGATTTTCGCTATGTTACTGAGGAAGACAAGTGTAGTACTGTCACAGTATCTGACCTCAACACAGTGACTGTCTTTTCCTGGTAAATCATATTGTTGGACCTTTTGGACCACTCTTCAAGTGAGAGGATTGCGCTGTCCTCTTCCTCCTCATTATATGTTATGACTAGTGCCTTGGGGTTTTGTCCTAGATAATTATACTAGGTGCCACCTTCAGCCGTTGGAAGTGGAAGCAAGGGCAGTGTGGCTGTTGGGAAAGCATTCATTGAAAATTGAAGTTCTGCCAATAAAGGTGACTGGGAAAAACATTCAGCCCACATGCTGGTACCCTGAAGACCAGTTAACTTCTTGAAGTATCAGGCTGGATCTCAGAAGGAGATTTGCAATGGGAGTGTGCCTGTGGGTTTACTGGGGTTTTATAGCTGCTTGCTAAAACTTAGCACTCTGTACTTCTGTAGCAGTATCTTCTTAGTACTAACCAGGGAATACTTTTATAGGGTTCTTCAGGGGGGCTTAAATAAGTAGCTTGTTTGGGTTATGTAACATAAAGGAGTGGATCCCCACCCCTCCCCCCCAAGTTTGGTCATACCTGTAAAACCCTCTATTTTAAAAGCTGCTGTTTCCGTACTCACAGCTTCTCTTCCAAATAAAAAGATTAGAACATACATTAGTGACATTAGTAGCAGACTTTGCAGGAGTCCTTTTCTTTTTCATCCATACTGGAGCATTTTGCCTAGGCTGCTATGGAGGAAAACAAACAAACAAAAAAAACCCAACCTGAAAATGAATCCTACTCTTCCCCCTTTCATTCAGAAAATCTGTACGTTGAAATCCCTTCTGCATCAGCAGTGAACTACTGTATTGCTAACTGCTGTGTTGATTCTGGGTTTTGTCTCACAAAACATGAGACTGGGGGGGGGGGGGGGGAACGCGCGAGCGCTGGAGAGCACTGACTGTGTCTCGGACCATGCAGGGCAGAAAAGGGCAGATCTGCAGCTAGAAACTGAGCTGGTGCTCTGGCTTAAACTTAAAACATTAATGGGACAGTTGTTCAGATGTCCAGTGTTGGGGGGCTGGACACACACTTAAATTCCTGTTCTTTTATTTTAATTTTTTTAAAAAAAAGGCTGGGAGGAGGAGAGAACAGAAGGGGACTGGTTGCCGCAAAACTGTGGGGCTAAACTCTGTTGTGTGTGTTTGGGCTCCATATAAATTGCACCATTAATAGATGAATGTTTGCTTCCTTGGGGGCAGCAGCCGTGCTGCCATCACAGTGACAACCTGTTACTACACTGAGCTTTCCTTCCCTTCCCCGATAAAGGCTTGACCTTGCAAGTTCTCTTTCTTGCCTGACCAAATGCCAGAAGGCAGGTATGTAAACCAAACTTGCCGTGTCCCAGTTGCCCAGTGCCTGTTCCAGGGAGGCCAAGGATTGTGCTTGCCTGCCTTAGCTGAGTGGAGACTTCAGTTGTGGTTGTCTGACAAGAAAATGTGGTTTTCCTGTTCCTAGGGGTTGCGGTCTTGTTCTCTTCACTGTACCAAACTGAAATGCTGTTGCAGTTACGACGATCAAAAGGCATTTTTCTGCTGTGCTTGTTTGGCTGCAGCTGCTGAAGGAGTTTCTTGTTTTGGCATCTCTGCTGAGATCTGACTCCGGCTCTGTTTATTGGAGAGGACAAAACTGTAACTAAGGCATTGGTGCTACTGCCAGCGCTGCACAGGACTTCGGCATGACCCTGGTCCTCTCAAGAGTCTTGTTTCAAGGTGCTGCTTGGGAAGGACAGTGAGTACCAAACCCCTCGCGCTCTGCCAGCCTGCAGGAAACATCTCCCTAGGCAGCCTGCGCTGGCCACACCACTAGCTATGGTAGGTAGAACAGAGTAGCAAGCCTATGTCGAGGATGGTGGAAATGCCTTCTGTAACAGTTTCCATCAGGGATGTTGTTGTTGTGGGAAGCACTTTAATTCTGTGTTTCAGTTGGGCATCTCCTGTCTTATTTCTGAGGCTTTAGTCCTGGTGACTTTGCTTTGGAAGGGCAATCAAGTGTGGTGAAGGACCAGGAACTCGAGCCCCAGCTCTGCACCTAGCAAAGGAGTATGTGAAGGAAAGGGGTTTTCTGAGAGGGAGATGTGATTGTGCCTTCCCAGGAGCAGCCTACAGAAGTTTTCTGAGCCTGTTGGGTGTGAGCTCACAGCACTGCTAGAGAGTAAGAAGTGCTGTGGTTGAGCAGCTCAGTGCTCCAGAAGACCTCAGCATCTCTTGCAGTAGATGAGCTTGATGCAAGTTGTAGGCTGGAGACAGCCAGTAAGGCAGAGCCAGCTCTGCTCAGCTTCTCTTTGAGGTGCCAAAGCTTCCCAACTGTTCCCAACTGGCTGTGACATGTATTTTGTGTGCCCAGAGACCTTGGCTTGTTTTGATGCTGTGTCTGAAACAAAAAAAAAACCAAAAACCCCAAAAAAACCAAAACAAACAAACAAAAAAACAAAAACCCCAAAAAAACCAAAAAAAAACCAAAAAAAAAATTGTTTGGAGGAGAGGAGTATGTGCTGGGAACCATTTTATTAAATAACCCCAGGCTTCCTCTGCCCTCAGCCCCCAGTTAGCACAGCAGTGATCAGGCTTCTCTGACTCCATGCGGATTTCAGATGTACAGCTCACCCTAAACTCTGACGCTGTGGGATTTGTATTCATAGCGAGGTAAGGAAGTGGATGCCCTGGTAGTGTATATTTTTATCTGTATCTGTTGCAAAAGCGCGAGGCACTCCTCTGTCTTTGATGCTTAGCAGTGTCTAGCTGGTGGTTGATATAGTAGTGTGACAGGCTACATTTCTAGCTTAGCAGGAAAGCACAAAACTGCTAAAACCATGTGAATGACGGCTGCTGCAGCCTGCTGGGTTTGAGCCCAGTGTGTCCAATGGCAACTTTGAGCATAGGGGTGTGGCTTCAGTCTTTGGTTTTTTCCTCCTTATTTTCTTTTTCTCTAACCCTTTCCCACCACCTCAGAAGACTCAAAACCATTTTTCTAGAAACCGGCAAGGCTCAAAGCCAGTATTTTATTATATAAACAGGCTTCTTTCTCTGTGCTTTGCTTCAGTATAGCACTGGCTTGTTTTCCTGGAAATTCTCTGAAAAAGCCAATTTCAGTATTGGTGTAGCTGCGTCACAGAAGGCAAATAGAAAGCCAAAATGGCCTCTGAGCTACAGAGTACGGCAAGACCTTAAATATCAAAATCCCGCAGCAAGTATTCAGGCAAAACTGTACCTGAGTTACTTTTTCAGAGAGAAAAATTGGTGAAAGTTGTTGCCTTTGTATCACATAGTCCCCTCCTCCACTTCCTTGGATGCCTTGTAAAAGTTAATTCATTACTGTTTGTAAAGGACTCTGCATTTCTCTGCTGCCAAATGCCGCTGAGGTACCCAGCCCTTCTGTTGGGTCTGCTTGTTTGCCTTCCCTCTTGGCAGCATGCTGTGACATGGCCTTCTTCAGAGTAGTAATAATAATAATAACTACTGAAAAAAAAAAAAAGCAACCCTCCAACTACACAAAATGCAAAGCAACAAAATGTAGAGCCTTAGCAATATTGCCTACAAGGAAAACTGGGTTTCCAGTAGGCCACTGGCCTGTGCAAGAGGTTTTTTCTCATGTCATAGGTTTTGAGTCTGAACTGTTGCATGAAAACACTTTTTGTGTCCTGATACGCTTTTCTGTATTCCGGTGGTTTGTTACAATGCCAGATCCTCTTGGTAGGACACGAGGAGGATCCTCACTGACCCTCTTGCAATTAAGTGTTGAAACTTTCTGCTCGTTTTCTTCCTGCCCCTCCCCATTCTTTCACAATCCTGAACGCAAGGAAAGCCTCCGGTCGCTGAAGTGCGGGCTGAATGAGCGCAGTGACCGACATGGTGCTGAACTCCTCCTGAGATGCTGCTGCAAGGGAACGGCCTCCGAACGCGGGCTCCGGGAAGGCTGCCAGTTTCCATTCCCGTCGGAGCTGGCGTGTGGGTGGAGAGGAGTCTTGCTGCAGCCGCTTCACCTTGCTCGCAAGGCAGCAGAGGGTCTGCCCTGCAGTGGAAAGTCCCAAAAACCCTGAATTTCTGCCGGGAGACAGCAGGCTTCCTTAGCGTTTTGCTTTCCTCCTACTCGCTGCTCTGGATCCTCGTTTGCTTGCAGTTACCCTCCTCCCTGCTTAGTTGTGTCGCACAGGCACGTTGGGTCACTTTCCGCCGGGCGCGTGACGGCTGTGCCTGTTTGGGGGGGTTCCTGTTGCTTCGCAGCTCCGGCGTGGGGCAGGGCTGGCTGTCCTGCGCTGCACAGGGTGAGGCTTCCCCTTGATGTGGCTGAAGAGGTTGAGCAACACAGCCCAGAAGGCTCTGATTCAGCCTTCTCCTCGCTCTTGCCAATTACTGTGACCCTTCTAATTTTCTTGTCCACAGCATCTTGTCTTTAATTTTTTTTTTTTTTTTTGCTTTAAAAGAGATTTTGAAGAGTTGCTGTCCAGCTGTCTTCCTAACCTGTCGTGCTTAGGAATGGACTACATGGGAGACAGAAATGGGCTGGTAGAGGTTTAGGAAACTGATATTTAATTACAATTCTCTCCCTAAAGAGCAGATCGTCTGTGTGTTTGGGATATCTCATGTGCGGTGCTGAGCCTGTACTGCGTTTGCATCAGCAAAAAATAGCTGGGCTTTAATTTTCAGGGCAATGATTGTTGCTTATTGCAATATAAAAGCTTTGTTGTATTTGGATTTTGGGTGCGTGTGCCAATGAATTGGTGGGGTAGGTTATTTAGTGAGGGGATGGAAGGGGTAGTGGGTGGGGAAAGCCGGCATCCTGATGATAACATTCTTTGTGGGGTCTAGGGAAAATGTGTATGTATTAAAAGAAATGATTCTGTCATGTGATTCATTGTGTTTTGTTCTAATAGAGCTAGTTGGTCAATGGAGCACCTCCCAAACATTTCCCACTGCTGGGATGGAAGTCCCAACACTCTCTGAAATGAATGCAGTGTATTAGCAGTGTATAATACTGTTCATTTTTATCTCGTTTTCAGTTAGTCCTAGTTTTCCAAATGTTGGGTTTTGAGATGAAACTCCATGGAGTTTTACCTTCCTGGGAAACGGACATGGAAAAACTCAGTCATGTTTGAATGCAGTCAAAAGGGGCAATATGTGCTGCTGCCTCATGGCTGCTTTTATGAAGTTTTGTTTTTTAAGCTGCAGCAAGTTCACAGTACAAATCAGAAGTTTGGCAGGAAGAAATAAACCAGCTTTCACTTGTTCTGTGTCAGCACCTACATGTGTGTGGCAGTGGGTCAGTCTGTACTACTTCATTAAAGGAAGATTATTTCCTTGATTAAATAGTGGCTTTTCATTACATACCAGTAGCTGAGTGCTTAAATGGAGTTGCCTTTAACAAACCTGGTATGAGGAAATATGAAGGACTGGCACCTGAAAGGTAAAGCTTCCTTAAGATGCTCTAGCTGGATGTAAAGGACCCTACCAAACAGTCCTAAAGATGGAATTCGCTTCAAAAGCAATTCATTGTCTTAAAGGCGTACAGCTAATGACATATATGGTGCTGTACCATAATACTGACCGATGAAGGTCCACAGTGAACAAGTCTGGGTTTGTTCTTCTTTCTCAGAATCTCGTGAATGGGCTGGCATCTATGCTTAATTCACTGATCAGTGTGGGGTGGGGGGAGCAGCTGGAGAATGAGGATGGCAGAGGGTGTGCATCTGTTTAAGATACTGAGGTGTGATGCGAAAGTTTAATATTAGCACAAGGCACAGGAAAATTTAAATTGCTCCTCTGGGAGCACGCGTTGAATCGGTGGTAGTGCCGAGAATTGAATGTAGGTCTTAATTTGTTCGTGTCTTATTTTCCCACGTTACTGTCCTTGTAGTATTTTCCTATGTTGTAACATGTGTGAGAATACTTGGTTGCTTTTCTTAGGAGAGGCTTCATTGGTAAGTGTGAACTTTACAATTAACTGGCAACAAATGTGTTGGCAGTTCCCTTATAATTTTTGTGGGTTCAAAATGAAATTAAATGTGGGTTCTTGGCAAACTGCAGCTGACTGAATCGGTGATCTTGGTGCTTTGCTGAGAATACTACTGCCAGCCGGCCACCACGCTTGGGGCATGGAGCCAGAGCAATGTGGAGAGAGCTATGTCCTAAAACCCGCGTGTGTGTTGGCATTTACAAACACCATAGCTCTGGCTTGTTTTGAAATACTGTCCTGTTTGTTGGTAGCAGTGCCTTGCAGACATCTCTGTCGAAATGACTGCTAAGGAAGATACCTCTGGGTTGAGCCTTTCCTGCTGCTGGCGCGTGTGCTGTTTTGCTCCCGTCTGTCATCATTTTATGTAGAGGCATCCCTTCAAAGGGAGGGAGGGAGTATCACTGCTCTGTATTCTGTCCCTTGCCTGGGACTTAACAAGCAATACTGAGGTAATCCCTTCTCCAGCAGCCTTACTCCTCAGGCAGTGATCTTATCTTGCTGTGAAAGCTGAAGAGATTGGGCTCTTGTCAGTGCTTGGATGGAGGAGATCTGAGGTGCGGCTGGAAATGACTCAAAGGGAAAAGCATCCATCCTGAGCCAGTCCTTCCATCCAGGCCGGCCAGCTACAGCAAAACCAGCGTGGTGCTCTGATTTTTCAGTCTGGGCAAGGTCTCTGTGTTGCAGCTGCCCCGCTGCTGAGGCGGGCTGAGCTCTTGTTCTGCATTTTCCCATGCTGCAGGCAGGCTAGTGATTCAGTTTGTGCTGCCCTTGTTTAGGGATTTCCTATCGTCCCCGTACTGAAGTGAGGGCAGACAGATTTATCTTGCATCTCAGATGAAATTTTAGGTCCTAGAGAGAGTAATTAATATTCTGCACATTGCATAATTCTGTGGGCCCAACAACCCGTTCCAAATAATGTGGCTATTTCTTCTTTTCTTTTTATAATGGAACAAAAGAACTTGTTGCACTTTGGGGGGTTTTGTCTTGATTTTTTTTTTCTTTTTTTCCCTAGCATCCAGCGAGCTGCACTGGTGGTTCTGGAAAATTACTACAAAGATTTCACAGTCTACAACCCAGCCTTATTAACAGCCTCCAAATCCCGTGCAGCCAAGCATATGGCTGGCCTGAAAGTCTACAACGTTGATGGTAGGTGAGGTGAAATGTAGTCTCTGAGACTGGGTGGGATAGGGAAGGGCTGGGTTGGCTTTATGCTTTGTTATGCACACATTCTCACCTTTTTGCTTTGCCAAATCCTTGTCTCTTGCTGGAAATCTTCCTAACAGTACTGAGTTTGCTGGTTCCAGATGACTTTACAGATGTGTTTAGCCCACAATAAGGCTTTTGTCTTTGCCAAGTGAAACGGCCAATTTTTGGGTCAGGATTAATTATACCATGGCTTGACAAGTACTTTTCAACACCACTGCTTGTTTTAGGCAGCCTCTGCTTTTTGTCACCCTTGGGTCATCTCCTTGGTTGTGCTAGCACCATAAACACAACTTTTAACCTAAATGAGTTCCTCGGTCGTTTACTGTGCCACTTCCACAGGCAGCCTTCAGGAGAGTGAAGGAGGCTGATACCAATGCGGGAAGAAGCAGCAGCCTTAGTACTAAATTAGCCATGCCAGGCTTAGCGTGGCTGTACTCCCAAGTCGTCATGATGCTAAACAGTTCCTGGAAATAAAGAGACAGATAACTGACCCCCTTGAGATTTGCCATTCTGCAAAACTGTTTCAATCTTTTGGGCTTTAGAGAGGCCTGTGGGAGGGTGGCTGGGTGGATCCCTGTGGACACTCAAAGCAGTGAAAACTGGACTTAATCATTTGACACTCTTTAAACCCTATCAGTGAAAGCTAGGCTTGATAAGCAGGGTGTTCCCAGCCATCACAGCCTTTATAAAAGTGCGCATTCCTTT
>NW_010544328.1:27077-49612 GCF_000687285.1 Phaethon lepturus | reverse complement strand
GGAAGCTTTTATGGTGAAGGATGGCTGAAGTCCTGTGACAAGATGTGGTAAGGTACATCCTGCCCATGAATAGGTTAGTATTGAAAAGGTTTGAGAGCTGGAAGGGAGAAGGAACTGAAGGGACTTAACTGGGCAAGGTGGTTCTGTGTGCAGGATGTGGTGACAAGAAATAATAAGACTATCTGTCACATGGAAAAACATGAGACAGGATTGTTTTGCCTTCAACAAAGTTTCAGTGCCTTATGCTCCCTCTTCAATTTTGATGACTTGAGAAGTTTCAAAGACCTTAACTCTAAACGTTTCCCCAAACCTGATGCAGCACTCAGAGTCCATAAAATTAATTGCAGGTTTAGATCCTTACAGTGAGATGTCCCCATCCTCACAGAAGAGGAGTGAAGGGAAGCAGGAAGGAGGGAGAGGGGCAGGCTTGGTCGTTGTGTGTGTCCTGCTGCCTGGAGTGAAGAAGCTCTTGGGTGGGAGAGAATGAATTGAGTGGGAGAAGGAGAAGCAAACAGGCTTGCTCTTCATGTTTCTGGAGCTGAAATCTTTCATTCCAGCTGCTCGCTCTCAATGAGGCCTGGTGTGTGGAAAGTGAGGGCTTCCTGATCCCACAGGTGTCTGCACACCATTCAAACCCAACAGACCACCAGGCTGCCTGCAGGACATGCCATTCTGGTTACTGGCTGGATTGTCTTCTCCTGCACTGCAGCATCTCTTCAGGAGGTGGCAGGGTCTCTGTTCCTGCAGCACCTGCTGGGACATTGGGACTCCCAAGCTTGGAGGAAAAACTGCTGGTCTGGTAGCGTTAGTAGCTTAGGAGCAGCTAGCTCATGAAATTTTGTTGGAAGAGAAGGATCCAGAAGCAAGCTCCAGATGTGGCTGGCAGGCATTTCCAAGTGTCAAGCTCATGAGCCTGCCAGGGCCTGAAAACTTGTGTCTTCCCTTCTGGGGCAGTACGGGTTCCCTGGGCTGTTCCTTGTGCAATGCTGCTGCCTTTGTGGACATGGAAATCTCAGGCTTAGAGGCATGTCCTTAAGAAGATTCACATCCATTTCACAAAGCAGAGTATAGTTCTGGCTGCAGCTTGCCTTGGCATCCTGACTGTCTCTTACACCCTCCATGTGAAAAGACAGTAATGCTATTAAGGCAGCCTAATTTGTTGGCACCTCTTTATTTGATATGGGGGGGCAGCCAGGAAGGAAAAACATCTCGCTGTAATCTCTCTTATTCGGAGTGGGGAGGCTCACCTTCAAAACCAGGATTTTCATTACCAGGCATAGTCAATGAGGCAAATTACAGTTCCAACCCAAATTTGGGAGCTAGTATCTCCCTTGAGTCATACCCTCCATTTCAGGACTGTCAAAACAAAGTCTGAAGTGTTTAGACTCTTAAGCTGTGTGAGTGCTGGTCCTTCCCACTGCTGAGCTTCAGGTTTCTGTCTTGGAATCTGGTTTGTGCTTTTTAGGAAAAAATTAAAAAGTTGCCCTTGCATGAGCAGAACAATTTTAAGCATGTCTGTGCAATTGATTAGCCTTAACCGCTGCCAGTTGAGAGTGTGGGCTTTCAGAGCAGTTAGTCAGAAAAGCAGCTCTTGGTGGTTTGGAGGCAGTCCTAGACTTCTCCTTTTTTCCCTCTGGGTAGACCCACCTCTGTCCTCTATCTAGGTAGAAGGGTTGGTAGACTCTTCTGGGGCAACATTTTTTCCTCTCTCTGCCCAAACAGCCAGAGCTGTGAGCTTCATGGGGAAGCTGCAGAACCTGCTGCTGTATTTTAAGGTCACTAGTTAAGGTCCTGTAGGAGACAGCTCTGTCACTTGACCGGGTGTTACAGAGCAGATTGCACCTTCCCTGTTCCTGTAGCTGTGTAGGGTCTGTTAACAGCACAGAAGCTGTAATGGCAGGTGCTGCTTAGAGTGCTATGAGAAGCTACTATACATACAGACCTCAGCCTACCTTATTGCAGGACCGCTGCTCTGATAGCATCTGCCCTTCTGGAAAACACTATGCTTTGTCTAAAGGTGACCCTGCTGCCTCTGCATCCTGTCTTTCCTCCCTGCGTGTGATTGTCTGGAGTTTGGCTTTCATTCATTCATCTCCGTGTCTCTTGATATTCTTGTGTTTGTCTTTCTCCTCTTTGCAACTCCCCACTTCTTGGTGCTCTCACACTGTCTTGTTGCTGAAATCTGGTGTGTTCCAGCTGCCCTTGCCTTCAAACTGAAAACATATATAATGGGTGGTAAGTTGCATCCTTGGCATGTGCACCTCACCTCTGCCTTTGTGTACGTTGCGCAAGACCCTTCATCCCAACTAACTTCCCTCATCCACAAGCCAAAGCCCCCTCTCCAAGCCTGTGCCGTCTAGCGGGGTTTCTGTCAGAGCTCCTGAGGATCGGGGAACGGTTTACAGCCTCGGCTGCGAAGGCTGGAGCCACAGAGCCCTTGTGACAGATCCTGTGGTGTGCGGGTCTGTCCCAGCCCCCATCCTGTGGCAGTAACACCACCTTTCTCATCTCCTTTTTGCTTGCCCTCGCCTCCCAAAGGCCCAGGTAACAATGCTTCGGGACAGTCCCGTGCCATGATCGCAGCCGCGGCCCGTCGCAGGGACTCCAGTCACAACGAGCTCTACTACGAAGAGGCCGACCACGAGCGCCGAGTGAAAAAACGCCGTGCAAGGTAGAGCCATCCATTCCCGCGTGCTGCTGCTCAGTGCTGTGGGGCTCAGTCACGTGGGGCTCGCGGAGCCTGACGAGATGGGGGGACCTGTGATTAAGGGCTGGGGGTTGGCTGTAAATCTGTCACAGTGAAGAAGCGTATGAAACCCAGATGCACAAGGAACGGCGACAGCTTGCAACTGGAATTATCTGAAGAACATGCATAAAGCAGAGCTCATGTATATTATGCCAGATAAGCTAATGCAATGTCACAGATTAGGGAACAGTCCAGCGCTTGACAAATCTATAGTCGGTTGCTGTAGGAAATCCCATTATTTCCCCCATGCCCAGGCTTGTCATCTCAGCTCAAGTAATCCAGGGACAGGATTGGTGGAGCCCTCGGTGTTGCCTGTTCATGGGCAAGGAGAATATTTGTGTTTGCAGTCAATTAAAAGGAGCAGTTTGACTGGCCTTTTCAATGAGTTGAGGACGAAAGACGTGACCAGAAGCAGTTGCATTTTATTTTGGAGCATAGGTATGTTTTCTGCCAGGCACACTTGGGCTGCAGAGTTGATGCTTTGTTGAGGTGACCCGAGATAGCGCCTCTGCTCTGGAGCCTAATTACAGTTTGCAGTTAACATACCTAACAGTTTGAGGCAAGTTGCTTATGGACAGGCACCCCTGAACTGAGCTGTGCTTGCAAGGAATGTGCCGTAACTGGAAGGAGCTGGCTTGTTTTGTGTTTTGTTTTGGCAGTTTATATTTCATTGGGAAAGTGCTGGCACAGTGTCCCTCCATAGCCTGCTTTGGTCTGACCTGTGCTCCATAACTGCTGTCTTTTGGGCTCTCTTCCAGCCTCAGAGCAATAGGAACTTAAACTTTCCTTTCCGTGCAGTGTAGCATCCTAACTCGGGCACATCTCCCTTGCTTGCCAAGTTTGGTTAGAACAGCTGCTTACTGAGAGGAAAACCATCAGTCACTAGAAGATCAGGCCAGATGTTTCAAAGGAGGAAGGTCAGAGCTGCAACAAAAAGACATGAGATTAGAAACTGATTTCCACCCCCCAAGTCATATTAAACAAAAGGGGCAGGGGTCAGGGCTTCTTGTGCTATTCCTCTTAGTCTGAATGCAGTATGCTATACCTCTGCTTGTCATGAGGCAGCTTCCCCTGGCTTTAAGGCGCTTTGGGTATGGAGGGCAGCATGGTGACATGAGCGGAAATCTAGTGTGAAGCAAGTCCTGTCTGGAAGGGCAAAAGAGTCTTGTTGTGTGGCTCTACCATTATAGCTGCTTTTTTCCTCACTAACTGCAGTGTAGCCCCTCACTTGTTACTTAGTACTGGGCTAACTTGGAAGTGTCGTAGGGCATCTGTTTGCCTTTTTATGGTGTGGGCTTGGTGTTTGCTCACCTGTGCCAACACGGGAATGGTTTGCAGAGGATGTCTCTAGCTGCAGTGTTAGGAGTGAAGATGGGAGTCCTGTCATTGTTCAGTGGAGGGGTGCAGAGCAATCATCCAGCAGCACAAGGTCTGTACCCAGTTGGTGTAAATTGGAGCAGACTGCAGCTCGTGAGCACAGAGTCACGGAGCAGTCTGGGTCCTGGGCCATGCTAGTTTATAGCCAGCCCAATCCTGACAGCTCGCCTGTCATTGCGCTTCGGTGCTGTATGCTGGAACTGTTGTTTACAAAGACATGCATTAAACATCAGGGCAGCTGTGTCTTGTTTAAGTCATGTAGCTGATGTTTATGCTCTGTTGGCAGAACCAAGTATGACACTCAGGCTTTTAAAGTCTTAATCCTGGTTTATGACCCTCAGTTGCTGAATGGCTTGGGCAAGGAAAAGAAAAGCTGCCGTCTACCCTCAGACTGTCAGCAGAGATTTTATGTAAATTGTCTGATGGCAGGCACTGAATCAGTGGCAGAGATGGGAATAGGAGCTTGTAAATCCTGACTCCCAGGTTCTGCCTTAACCACAGACCCATCCTACCTCTTGTTGTGACTCTCACTGTCCTGATTTTCCTTCTGCAGGCTTGTGGTTGCTGTAGAGGAGGCTTTCACTCACATCAAACGTCTCCAGGCAGAGGAACAACAGAAAGCTCCAGGAGAGATGATGGACCCTCGAGAAGCAGCCCAGGCAATCTTCCCCTCCATGGCAAGAGCTCTGCAAAAGTACCTTCGCACCACCCGCCAGCAACAGTACCACAGCATGGAGAGCATCTTGCAACACTTGTCCTTCTGCATCACCAACAACATGACACCAAAGGTAATGCTTTCTCTAACGTTGGTGCAGGAGGGAGGGAGAAAGGGATGGCACATCTATGTGTGCACGCAGAACAGAAAATTGTCAGGGGAGGTCAGTGGAGCTTTTCATATTTGCTGCCTGTGATATGATCCCTGTGTTGTAGTTTGCATCAGGTCTTAAAGGGAAGTAATGTTTCCTCTACAGCATCATCTAGCTCTCTTCATCTGAAAGTCCCTATGAGATAATTGTTCTTATATCCAGTTCAGCAAACGCAGTACCAAAGAAGTGTCTGAGATGGTGGCCTTGAGTCATGGGGTGTTCTCCCAGTTGGCTCATGGTAGCAGCATGATGCAGGTGGCAACCTGCAAAGGGCCTTTGGTGGTTTGGGGTTTTTTTTGTCCCCTCTGCAGTGCTGCATTTTTTGACTGCTTCGAATTACCGCCTTCTAAATCCCTGCCTGTCTGACAGTGTTTCTAATGGTGGCTTGGTCAAATGTCAGTTTACTGCTTCACACCCTGACTGTGACTGTTAACTTGCAGACACGGGGAGGGACTGAATGTTGAGGGAAACAGGTCACACAATACCCCTCCCACTCTCCACCTTCCCCTGTAAGAACACCCTGCAATCCTAGAGAAGGATTAGAAATGTGAGAATTTATTCCTGGGCATTTACCTAGGACTTTCTACAGTAAGAGCAGAAATGCTGTCAAGAGATGGGGCTTAGCACCCTCTTGCTGGGATCCACCTGGGACCTCACCCAGGTATGCAAGGGGGACTTCTGCTGCCATTTAGATTGCAAAGGAGACTTTAAAACACAAGCAATGTCAAACGGCATTCCCTGTTCTGCTTTCTGTTTTGCAGCCTCAGTCAGGCTGCAAAACTTTCTGCCTTAGCTTGGCCTGAGGAAGGGAAGACCAGCTATCCCATCAGCCTGTCTGGGACTGCAATTTTGGGATGGGTTATGGGGCTGGTAGGGCAGAAATGACCTCTACTCTGCTGAACTGCTGCTGGATGGCAGTGCTGACAGCAGAAGTCAGGGCTATAACTTTTGCTAGCTTGCTGGGCTGGACTGATAGAGGATCTCGTGGTGGTTTTGTCTGTTCCTGGGGCCTGAAAAGCTGGGAGGGACTGGGGAGAGGATGTCTCCTGAAGTGTGCAAGCCACAACCATTTGCAGCATGGCAAGCCCGTGCTCGCGGAGCTGTAGCTGGGGATGGGAAGAGAGCAGTGACGCAGAGCAAGTTGCAGGGCTGGTGCGAGCGCGTGTCCCTCTCTCGGCAGGCATTCCTGGAGCGTTACCTCAACCCGGGCCCAACCCTCCAGTACGACAGGGATCGCTGGTTCTCCAAGCAGTGGACGCTTGTCAGCGAGGAAGCGGTCACAAGCGGGTTACAAGACGGCATTGTTTTTGTTCTCAAGTGCTTGGACTTCAGCCTTGTTGTTAATGTGAAGAAAATCCCCTTCATCAAACTCTCGGAAGAGTTCATAGACCCTAAATCTCATAAATTTGTCCTCCGCTTACAGTCTGAGACTTCAGTCTAAGGGATTTTGAGGGTGGGTTGTTTGGGGATTTTTTTTTTAGTTCAATATTGTGCTTTTGGGTTTAATTTCCCCAATGCTGACTGAAACTGGCAGATGATGGACCAGTAATATTTGACCATCTGCACTTTATTTGGAAAGGGGAGGGGGGAGTTCAGATATCTTATCTAGAAAGGAATATCTTAAGAGGCGACAGGGTGACTTGGCTCGGTTAGCTCAGCCTTGGAGACAGAACAGATTTTTTTTCTTTCTCCCCGTTTCCATGCATACTGTAAATCTCGTGCTCTCTCTTTCTCCGCACGATTGCAACGTCGGTATTTTTGTTGGAGCGCTGCCTTATGCCGTACGTGCGCCTGCACTTCTGCGTCTCTGCTCTTGCTACCTGTAGCTGTTTCTGAGAGCACGTTGCTCGCCTCTCTGCTATAGAAACCTGCTTGCACAGGGGTGTGGCAGTCCCTGTTCACTCGGGGAGGAGAAGGTATCAAAGGGTAGGTGTGAGAGGGCTGCTTCTGTGAAACACCTAATCTGGAGACTTTTATTCTTTTCCTCCTGTCCATGTGCCCTCTTCTGTCAGTGCTGGACCCATATGAGCATAGCGAGATGGTTTTGCTCTCTGTGTCTCTCAAGTTGCTTGTCTTGAACTGGATCAGCCCACCTTCCAACTCTTCAAAATTTCTTTTTTTTTTACCAGTGCTTGTTACTGAAACTGTTCTGTAACAGCTCCCTGTTATGTCTCACCTGCTTCACTCTCTTCTGCTTGTTTGCATCTGTCAGGTACTCCCAAGGCTCCCCGTTTCTGTCCCCTTCTGTCTGGCTTTCCAAATGTGTTTCTCCAGCCACAGTCCCTTCAGGGTCTGCCTTACCGCCGCTTCCCTTTGCACCTGCAAGGGCTGAGTATTTGCACTGGGACAGGGTAGGTAAGTAGCTGCTGCCTCCTCAGATAAATCACAGACCCTCCCTACATCTGACAGCCTCTTTGAGGGGAAGGGGGGTTCCCTCTCCAGCCGGATTCAAGTGTGTCTGGAGGGAAGGCTGGCAAAAGCGCTTCGCTCCTTGAGGAGGGGAGCCAGGGAAGGGCTGACCTGTGCCACATGCACTTGCTTTGGAGAACTGCTGCGCTCTGGAAACACTGCAGTGTGTCCTTCCCTGCCATACGCCTTCACCTATAGCTAAGAAATACCAAACTATGTCAGAATGTTGAAAATCTGCCTGTCTTTCTGCACTGCAGGAGATTGTGCTCAGTGCCGGGACCTGCTCGTGTGAGAGATGCATAGCTCTTAATGGCGGTTTGGTTTGTAGGACCACCTTTGCCCATCAGTGCAGCTTCCGCGTGTGACTCCTGTCATCTGAGATTTGCGGAGTTTTGAAAGGTTTGCTTTTAACGGTGAGCCTAAAGCAGCGTCTGAGGTCTGATTTGCTGTCACAGGGCATCGTGTGAGTGTGGAGCCAGCTCTGAGGCTGGCAGTGACCTGCCTTCAGTCAGGTCCTTCTGAGACTGCCCCAGCTCTGTGGCAGTGGATTTGCAGGTGTGAATGCAAATGCTCAATTCATTCTGCCCAGTCTTTTGCCATGCAAATAACTCTTATCAGGCAGGATCTGACCTGCCTTCCATACGGATGTCTTGACACAGTGGGCCATAGTTCAGCGAGGTACATAAACCAGTGCCTTTCACTGCCAGGGTGCATTGTCTTCCGAGGGGGACTGTGATATCCCTTCTCATCCCCTTTGGCCTTCTCCGGGCCTTCCCTGGGCTCCTTCACCAGCCCATGGGGGTGCTCCCCACTCCCACCAGTGTGTGGTGGCATGGCTAAGAGCCAGGAGCAGGGCTCTGCTAGTCTTGCATGGCATGACTGGTGTGGGCTGGCTGGTGCCCACCACGAGCTGGTGGGAGGAAGCAGCTGCTTTAAGCAGAGGCACTGGGGACAGGGCAGGGGTGTCCAGCCTCTTCCAGCTTCAGCAACAATGCAGCTGCGTGTCCAACAGCACCTGCGGATAATCCTGTTGGGATCAAGGGGGAGCATCCTGGTGGGTCTGGATCCTGTCTTCTCCATGTAATGTGCCAGACGTGGTTGTGAAGAAACTGGATGGCATGGTACATGATGGGATCAGGCCCATGTCCTTTAAAGGATGGGAAGTAGGTGGCATTTTCCCTTCTCTAAACTTACTGTTTGGGTTTCTTTCTAGGTCAGGCTTTCTGATAGTCTATACAGGGACTCCTTTATTGGCTGTGGCCTTTGCAGTATTCTATTTTGAAAAAATAGGGAGCATAGGGAAGCAGATAGTATCTCACACTTGGCGCTCATAAAGATGCATGTATCTGGCTTTTATGATGTGCATAACTGGTGAGGTGGGAGAGACTGGGAGTAGCTTGGGAGACTGTGGAGCACTTATGCCTGTGTGGAGGCTACTGCCTGTGGCTGAACTGGCTCATTTCTGTGAAAACCAGAAGAAGAACCACCTTGCTGGGGACTTGGGTGTGCCATGTGTGTGACAGTACCTTGTCTCGGGCACCTCTGCAAAACTTTCTTACTTTCCCAGGGTTTCCTTCCCCTTTCCTTTTCCATCCCTCATGAGGGGAGTTGTCTGACAGTATCTGCTCAGGAAACTCATGTCTTAGTTGTGTTAAATCCTTGAACACATGGACAACCAGATGGAAGCAGCATGTGCTCACTCTGGGTCTGCTTCCTCATGTGTGCTGTGGTTCAGCACTGCCTTTTCTGCCTGCTGCTGAAAAGGACAGTGTCAACAGGGGCCAACTCTTACATTAAATGCTCTTCCCTGTGTCAGCAGCATGAATGCTTTGCCTGATGAAATCTGAAGGTGATGACTTGGTCTCTCAAACGGTCTCTTTAGAGATGCAGCCTGCTTAGGGGCGAGGATGGACTAAAAGGGAAATCGGGGACTCCTAAGTATTTCCTGGTTTTGGTTTGGTTTTTTTAATGACATTTTATTTTTCAGGGTCTCTCTTGTTTCCCCTGTCCATGCAAAACCAGGGGACCACTGTCTTGCCTACCTCACTGGGATGTTGTGAGGCTAAACTCAACTTGTCGTCAAGTGCTTTGGGACCCACGGATGGATCTGTGGCATCTATAGGAATTCAGACTCTTTATAAAAATGCTGAGCAGTGAGAGCAGACTGGTTTGTTTAACTGTTTATATGCAGCTAATGAGTAAGAATCAAGTCACAGGGAACAAAGCTCTGATCCAAAAATCCTGCAGTCCTTACTTCTGCAGAGCTTGTCAAGAGCTGAGCGTAAATGATGCTTGTAGGGTTTGCCAGCCAAGCGCAGGCTGTTTTCCTCCTAATGCCTCTCCTATGTTGCACTGTCTCCTTGCACATATTCTCCATCCTCCCTCCCAGCCTGGATGCTTGTTCTTGGCAGGGAATTGGTTTTTTTCTTTTTAGAATTCAAGCAATTAAGACAACCTTGTTTGTGGTGAAGTGGACAACGTCCCCTTCAGAAATCCTTGCACTGGACATTCTTCACTAAAGGCTGAACCATCCGATAGGGCTGTGCTGCTTGGCCAGGAGTGGTGTTGCCCCACTCCTGTCTTCCACATCGGTGTTTTTCCTGTGACTCTCAAGCATGCTGCTTGGATACTTTAAAGGCTTTGGGTTTTGCTCTCAGATCTGTTGCAGCCTAAATCCAAAGTCATGCTGAGATCTTTCAAAACCAGATGCAGCTAAGGCTTTCAGCTGTTCCAGAGCAGATGGAAATGGCTGTGGGTTTCCACGAAGGCTTTCTCTTTCTTGGTTAAAGAGTGAAAGATTCAGATTTCTTGCAGCATCTAGGAGTGCAGGGGCATTAGACCCTTAATACCTTGCCAGTCCTGTAACTAGGCTTGAGCAAAGGTGTTTAGCACATCTGCTAGCCTCTCATTGCGATGTGGCTGCAGCCATGCGTGTGTGGGCTCTGTGGGTCTGCCCCAGGTCACAGGCTGCTGCTCGCAGGAGCAGGGCGGGCAGCGCTCTCGGAAGTGTAAGCATTCTAGCACTCCCCTCCATAGCATACCGGTCCCCAACCAAGCCCCTGTGGTCAGCTTGGGGAGGTGGGAGAGCTGCTTGCAAGTGCCAGTTTTCACCCTGTGGAGGGGAGATGTTGCCACCCACACACCCCTCTAGGGTAGGGCAGCTGGGGAGGGGTGCATCTTGCTTGCAGAGCAAGGTCAACTCCTGCTTCTGGGGATGTCCTGGGTGCCCTCAAGAGCAATCCCCCCTGAAGGGGGATATTGGAGAGAAAGGCAGGTCTGATTTCAGCCTCTGCCAGCTATTCCTCTGACTTCTGCCTCTCAAAATCTTCCTGCCAGCAACTTCAGTCACTCCAGCTCCCATCCTCCCCTCCCTGTGTTTTTTCCGTTGAAGTTTCCTAGTATCAGAACAAGTATCTGGCTGGGATGGGAGGTGCTGGGACTGCAGTTTGGAGCTCGGGGGCAACTCATAAGGTGTAAGTTTGGGGGAGATCTGAACAAACGCCTACCCTCACGGAGCCTCTTAAACTTTTCCTTTGGGTTGGGGATCTCTGCGCAAAGCCTTGGGAATCTGCTGTTGCCAAGTATGCCGAAAGCTGCAGGGAAGCAGTTTTCTGAAGCTGGCCCTGCATAAGCAGCTTTTAAAAGTCTTGTTTGAGATGTGCTTGTTTCTAGCACTTGCTGATGAAGAAACTGGAAAGATCCATACTGTGCTAAACGTGGAAACCTATCAAGCCAATTTCATCTTGCTTACCAAAACTTGCCCTTTTCAAAGGTAAAACAAAAGTCTTGCAGTCTTTTGCAGAAATGCTGTAGTCTGGTCCCAGACTTCACTCTTCAGTTGCGCTCAGCTCTGCCCTGCCATATGAGAGTTGTTCACGAGATGTGTGCACAGATGTCTGTTTTCTCATTCAGCTTGGGTGTCTGTGTGCTTTTTCCCTTATAGGTGTGTGCATTTTACATGTCTAAAGCCTCAAACCAGGCTTGGTGGTTCAGTGTTTAAACTGTGTTAAGAAGGAAGCGCTCCTGGGATTGAGCAGTTTGTTTTTAAAAAGTAAACCCCCCCAAAAACCCCCAAATTTCTGTTCTCCTGAGAGACACAGCTTTGGGCCATGAAGTCTCCTACAGGAATATGCATCCTCCTGCGTTCAGGCTGCTGCCTCTGATAGATGATGACCAAAAGTTGCTGTTTCCGACAGCTGCTCTGTGACGGCTGCGGATCGCTTTGGGATGCTCCTGAGCCAGGTCCCTGCCGCGCCAGCGTTACAGCTGGTGTTACCCATCCCTCAGCATCCTTCCAAGAGCCCCTGCAATGTACCGAAGCCCTGTGGGCAGCAGGCAGCCAGCCCTGCCCTCCGTGTGCTCTTCCCAGAGAAGGAATCTTTCCCTCTGGCTGCCTCCCGGGCACCCCTCACCAGTGCTAACCATGCTTGGGGGTATCTGCTGTGTGCATGGGGGGAATGCTGCGACTCACTACCTGCACAGACGTAACTGTGAAGGAATCTTACACTTTTCTGTGCCTGTTCCTTTGATTCAGCATTATTGTGTCTTGGGGAAAGGGGGTGGGAGCGAACGCCCTTCCCTCGCCCTCTTTTGATCACTGTGTAATACTCTTTTTCTACACAAACTGTGTATAGTAAGATGGGTTTTGCCAAGGTTTTTCTAATTAATAGAAACTAACCAGCATTTCTTTCTTTTTTTTTTTCCTCTTCTTTGCACATGTGACTTTAACTGCAATGGTACATGGTCTTTCTGTTCTTTCCTAATCGTGAACTTAAGTAAGCAAATTCCTGGTGTCTGTGACATTAATGCACTGTGGGTCTAGCCTAGTAAATTGTTCTGTTCCAAGCTGGGTTCTCTTAAGTTATAGCTGGATGGGGGTTTTGTTGTTTTTAAACTGAAACATAAAACCGTTTTACACTTTGCATATTTTGTACAGTAAAATTCTGGAAATAAACTGAAACCAGATTTGATTGTCCCACTCCTTCCTCTTACCCTTTCAGACAAAAAAAAAAAAGCTTTTCTGGCCTTCAAGCATTCCTTAGCTTTGGCTGGGAGGGGCCCTGCAAACATGTGGTTTAACCTTTTTGAGGCTTTTTGTCACCCTCGTTCTAGACTTTTCTGATCTGCCCTGCCACAGTAAAATGCAAACTCATTTATCACTTCTGAAGAAAGACCGGTAGGTGACTGCTTTGAACACCTGAAATCTCAAATGATGGGGAGCAAAGGGGGTGGGAGGGAGCGGGGGTTGACTGGAGCGGGAACAGGTTTTTCTGCCTCCTGTCTTCTCATGGTTTGCACACAAATTCCGAAGTGGAGGATTTGTTGCAGAGTTCCTTACTTGGACCTGGTGGGGAGGAGGAGCGGCGAGAGGCGGAAAAGCCAGCGCTGCGTGTTTGCGTGGACGCCGGCCTGCGCTCTGCTAAAACAACGCGTGGGGGTCCGGCCTCCACGGCCCCTGTGGGTGCGGCTGTCCCCAACACCAGTTCCCGTCACGGGCAGGCCGAGAGCTCGGAAAGACCGAGCGGCTGTGCCCAAGGAAAGGTGGGAGCAGCTGCCTGGCCTAGGCAGTCCTTGGTACCTGCTCTTCAGGAAAGCCCCCTTTGATGGGGGAGTGCCTGGCCTCGCCGCTGTGCCCTGCCCGGCGGATCTCCTCGGTGGCTTCGACTGACGGAAAAATCCACAGGATGCTGCGGTGCAGCGAAAAAACAGAGTGCGGCTGTTGTGGGGATAAGCAGCACGTGTATAAACGCTGGTGGGGAGAAAGAGCCAAATGGGTGATTCTCCGCCTGGAGGGAGGCGGATGTATTTAGGCTGTCGAGCGCCCGACTGAGGCCCAGGAGGAAGCAGGAAGGGTGGGATGGGGGTGTGCTCGGTCCCGCCTCCTGCCCTCCCTTGATCTCTCTGCTTTTGATCTGTCCCCCTCATCCTGCCGGTGTTTTGGCAGTGCCCAGCCCTGGGCTGTTGGCGGTGCAGCTCCTGTGATGGCTGTGCAGCCATTGCTGGGCCCCTCCTGCCCCTCGGGGGAAGACCTGACTTGCTGGACTGGAGCTGTGTGGGTCAAGGCTCTCTGGGAGCCGGCCGCAAGAGTGTGGTGGGAAGGTGTAAGAAGCAGGAATTTGGCACAAATGAGGTAAGGGGCTTGTCAGCCTCATCCTAGGCTCTTAGTTTTGAGAGTTGTGTCTTTACACAGGAGTTCAACACGCTCTGCTTCTTTTGTGGCGCAGCGCTGATACCAAATCAACACACCATTGCTGCCATCCCTGGTGCTTTCTCTCCTGCCATGGACTGTGGAAACTGATGGAAGGAACAGGCTTTGCTAGAGGGACTAGTTCCCTTGGCTTTCGCCCAGAGCTCAGCCATCTGAATCATAAGGGGCTGTGGTGTGTAGCTCAGCAGAAAGTAGAGCTGAAGGTGCTATTCTGGTTTCGCCAAGTCTTTCACTGAAGTTGCAAGGGTCTTTGAGGTGTGATGGTGCCTCAAAGGTGCAACGTTGGGTTAAACATTACCGACCCAAACCTCTGACACAAGGGGGATGGAGGCTTTCACTGGAAAACACTGCTTGGAAGGGACCCAGTGTGCTGAACAAGAGGTAAGAACCTTCTGCCTGAGGGACGCAGCAGACTAGGGTCACTTGAGGAGATGCCTCTCCTCTTTCCTAACCGTAAGGGCACAAAGGCTGTGGCTACCCTGAGACGGCACAGCAACAACCACTGGAGTAGAGTATTTGGTGGCTGAAGTGTGGCTGAATATACAAGAAGGTCAGTTGATCTCAGTAGGTGATGTGACCAGGCCTCACAGTTATGGATGGTCAGAAAACAGCAGCTTCGGGGAATTCGGTGGGGAGATATGGAGCAAAGGGGCAACACACAGTCAGGGTATAACAAATGGGTTAAGAAAGTGATTTGTAACCTTTGGCAACGGGCTCCAGAGCCTTGGGTGAACCACTAGCAACACCTCACCATACAATACTGTTAGCTAAATTAATAGGTCAGTGAAACATCTGGTAGTGGAAGTAGGCAGGGCTTCAAACACCAAAAGAGCTTGTCCTGGTGCTATGTACTGACTCTGCTGTCTCAGCTCCGGATCTGAACTCCTGGGAGGTATGGGGAGGGATTGAACTTGAGAGCTTCCAGGGATCCCTGGTGCTCGGGGCAGGTGGGGTGGGTGTGAGGGAAAGGGGATCTCAACAGGACATGATGTCTCACAACAGCATGCAGGAAGGGAAAGTGTGTTGGGAGTTGGCCAAGCGGACCGCTTTGATTTGTCTTTCAACACCACTCCTGAGTTTATGTTGGACAGGGAAGGTGATGGGTTTAGGTTACAGCCCTTTCCGGTACTGACAGATAATCCACTGGGGTAGGGGTGTCTGTTCCCTTTTCATGTGTGCATCCACACGCTGCCAGGTCAGAAGGTGTTGAGAGAAAAGAGAGCGCTGAGCATAACATGTCTGCAGATGTAGGTAGGGATGGTGTGGTGGGGTGATTGCATATACATAAATCACTATCTATGAACAAGGTTACCTGGGTTGCTTTGAAATGCTGCAACGAGTTTTACAGCCCTGCTGTGAACATGTGTGCCAGTTTATGCTGACAGGTTGCTAGTAAAATGGAGAGTACCTCAAGCGGTAAGAAAGCTGTTCTCCCGTTTCTCCCCATCTCCCTGTCCCCCTCCATAATGAACTTGGAAAAGGTTGTGGATTTTGTTTTTCTTTCCCTTGGCTACTGCTTAAATAGTGCTCTGCGGTCAGGTTGGGCCTACTGCAAGACTGCCAGCCTACTCCGAAGCCCTGACCTGATCTTCCCTTCCTCAAAAACCTGGGGAGCTGCATGGGGTGAAGATAGCCACTTCTGTACATGACTTGGGACTTGCTCTGGTTCCAGCTCAGCTAGTGGAAATAGCCTGGGGATGCCAAGAGCCCTCACGCAGTGGTACTGTTGCTTGCTGGCCTCCCAAAGCCGATGGGTCCTGCCTGTGGGAGGAGGAGAACCGTTGTTTGCTGATGGGACCATGGCCAAGATGAAGGAAACAGGCAGTCTTCGGGCTCCGTGTGGGCAGCACTAAGTACAATTTAGAAGAGGAAGAAGAGAGGTAGCTTTTAGTTTGTGGATGTGCGTTTGGGATAGCTCAGTACGTCCACCTTGCTTATGTATCAAAATATGGAGGAAGTAGTAAAACCTCGAGAGAGACAAAAAGACAAGGAGGAGGCAATATGAAGTCAGTGAAAGAGACCTTGGAGAATAGGGTGTGGTTTTTCCCTCCAGCATCCTTAGAAACATGAAGGTACAAAGATTTTAAAAACAGACACCACAATTGCTCTAGGCGTGAAGCTACTCTGTGAATTGAAACATTTTAAGTCTCTTTCAAAGGCAGAAATAAGGCTTCTGAATGCTTAGACATCTACAGTCTTGGTTGTCTTTTTTTCTTTCTTTTTTCTTACCACTTGAAAAAGTAGTGTGAATGAAAAGCGGATGCGTGGAGAGAAGGGATTTCTTTATAAAACACATTTGATTCAGCCTCTCTGGAAGTTTTAAGAGACACTCAGAACTTTTTACCTCTTTGGACCTTTCTTCAGCACAAGTCAGATGCTGTGGACATGTTTTAAAAGAGGGAAGAAAAAGAAGCTGATTATATCTGGGCCACAGATGTGAAACAGATTTGCAAACCTTTTAGCTTCTATTTTGTAAAAGTTCATTCTTGAGTGCTCATAATACCAGATTCTACAGTTGATTATAATTTTGCTTTGTAAGTGGTTGGGAGAAACTGGTTTAGTAATTCAGTAACTAGACTGTGGGAAGCTGTGCAAATTCCTTCAGCAATTTCATTTTTGCGAGGACTAAAAATATTCTTCAAACTTCTAGTTACTTTTGTCGTTCAATAGCCCCTTTCTTTGTTGCTAGCAGGAGCAGGGCTTTGACATGTTGGCTTGAATTTTAAAGCAAAAATCTAACACTGGGCAAATTTCAGGGCTGCTCTCTGGTCAAACATCATTTTATTTTTACCTGTGTCACTGAGGGGAGGGACCCAATTCAAGCAGGGCTTCCTCCAAATCCAAAAGTGGAGGATGAGGTCGCCCATGGCTGTTTAAGTCCTTTGCCACCTGTGATGGAAGGAGTGCTCAGTCAGGACATCTGCTTGTCTTTTCAGGCAGGTAGTTGGCTTTCTGGCTGCTGCTCAAGTATGGAATAACCCCTCCAGGAAACTCGGTTTGTTTAACCCTTGAGGCTTATTTCTTGTGTGCAAAGTCATGCCACTTGTCTTCTGCTCAGGTGGTATAGTGGTGTGATTGCTGGTGGCACCGGGGGTTGCTGATCTCTTCCTGCAGTGGCAGCAGTCAGGGCTTGGTCGCAGAGTGATGGTTCTTCATCTGCATTTTGGGACAATGGGAAAAGATGCCCAGCCAAAAAAAATCCTGGTATTTCCTTAGGAAATGTCTAATTAACACTTTGGAGAAAATGAAGCATTTGCGAAGAGAGGGACAGTCTTAAAAGACCTGCCTGCAGAAACATTCAGTGCTGCCCACATCCACAATTTTTTTTTTAATATAAAGAAGGTGGGGTTTTTTTCTGGTTCCTCACCCAAATGTACCAACCTTTTGCTTTTCATTGTGTAGTGAGCAGGGTTAGGCTGACTTTGCTGCTCAGGGCCACCAAGCTGGTGAAACAGCTTCACCTTGAGCGTGTCCCACCTGACCCCCCCAAAAAAAGAAAGCCAGTCTCAGCCTTGTCCGGTTGCCTTTCTCCTCAGGAAGGAAACGTTGTCCCTCCTCATGTTCACAGCCACGGCTCATGCATGGAGGTTCACCATGGTTGGTTCCTGGCAGTGGTGAGACGGAGGCTGCTGTCTCCATGGGCTGGGGATGAGATTAAGCAGTAGGGGTAGGGAGGGCCTTGTCCTTAAGCGACCCTCAATACCTTATGCTGTGGGGGTAGATTGAGGAGAAGAGGCAGACAGGCTAGATAGAAATGGAGAGGGGAAAAAAAAAAATAATTAGGGGAGCCAGTGAAGACCAGAAGAGTAGTAAGTCAAGAGGGATGAAAAGAAGGTGAAAAAGCTATGTTTTCTTCTTGGTTTCCGTAGCATTAGGGACAATACCTGAAGCCCTCTGAGTGCTTTGCTGATCTCCTTCATCACAGGGGCTTGGCAAGAGAAGGCATGAGGGGGGAGTGAGGCACCAGAAGGATGTTTGCTTCCATCCCAAAAGCTGCTTGTAATCTGACTCCAGAAGTGGGTCTTCAAGCTGCAAGGAAGCTCTGTAGCTTTTTTTTCCTCACCCTTTAAATAGTTTAGCACCTTTTAAACCTGGCAGGGAATGTTGTAGGAGCTGGGCCAAGAGGGCTGGCTCTGCCCTAGACCCTGCCCCATGGTCTGCATCGTCATTAGACATCATCTTCTGCCAAACAGGTGTGAGAGCCATCCCATGGCTGGCCCCGGGAGGTACTGACCGTTGAAGGGCTGCTTTGCCCAGATGTCAGTGGTACAAGGGAGAGGGGAAAAGGCAGAGGATGCTGCAGCACAGTGGGTTGACACACAGAGTCTTGGGTCTCGGGTAGGACACAGTCCTGCTGGCCCAGCCTCATTACTGAGGCTAATTATCCTTCCATTTGTGCTCTGCTGCTTCCAGTTTCTAGCAGATGGTATTGCACTGCATGGCATAGATGTACCCGGGGTGTAAAAGTAGGCAGGAGGCAATTTGCTTTGCACTGGAGGGCCTTGGTGCTTGTCACCTGTTCACCCGTTCCCCCTCTTCAGCCACCTAAGTCCAGGCATCAGTTTGCAACTGGCTGTGTGTGGGGCTTCACCAAAGCCAAAGCTTTGCTGGGGCACAGAGGAATCCAGATGCAATCCTGGCCTGTTTTCGGAGGACTGCAAGTCGGCGGCAGCTGGGAAGTGATATGTTCCTGTTCAATTAATTATTTCCCTGGGAATAAAAGGCAATGTTTTTTGTTTGGTCTTTGTAATGAATCAATCATTTCTAAAGTATGATGTGCAGACAGACATGGAGAAGCAGCCGGTGTCCTTGGCTGTGCATGCATGTTGGTGTCTGGCTGAGTAGCTTCATTCTAGGATAGGAAGCAGCTGAGATCTCTGGTTTTACCACGGGGCCGTTCCTCTCCCAAAGGCAGCACAGGAGACTCTTACCACTCCTCAAACATCGTGAAAACTGCTGACCCTGAAAATATGGAGTTATCTGTGATTTCCAGAGTGCCTCCCTTGTCCTGTCCTTCTGGAGCTGTTTCCCAAGTGATTGGCATTAGCTCAGAGCAGTTTTGGGGTCACAGAGCTTCTCCATCAGTGTCCTTGGGTCTTCTGCAAAGGCAGAAGCTTTCTCCTTTGTGCTTCTGTATGATAGCTGCAGTATGTGGCTCTTGATGGGTGTCCCTCCGCCTTGATCGTTGCCCATACGCAGCATGGGGAGGCCTGGGGTACAGCACACTAAACCAGCCCCTCTGCTGTGGCCCCGTGTCTGGGGACTGGGAGGATCTGGTGTATAACTTTGTGTTCTTGCCACATATCACTTGTGAGGGGGATCCCCACTGTCATTGGGGGCTGGTAAGACTAGGTTTTTGGGTACTATGAGGGGATTGATCAACTTGAAGCACTTGCAGTTGGATGAGTGCAAAATACGATTCCTTGTCTTTATGTGTATTAAGACCCATTTAACATGAATGTCTAATTAACACTTTGGAGAAAATGAACCATTTGCGAAGAGAGGGACAGTCTTAACAGACCTGCCTGCAGAAAAACTCAGTGCTGCCCACATGCATAGTTGTTGGGTTTTTTTAAATAAAGAAGTTTTTTTTTCTGGTTCCTCATCCAAACATACCAACCTTTTGCTTTTCAGTGTGTAGTGGACAGGGTTAGGCTGACTTTGCTCCTCAGGGCCACCAGTGCCTTTCAAACGCCAGTTGTGCCTACTTCTGACAGAAGAGCCCAGGAGCACCTGTGCCTGGGGGCCTGCATGTGATACCTCCCCATACCACTGTCTTACCTGTCCCTGCAAGAAAGACACTCAAGTTCAAGCTGCCATCTCCTTCACAAGGGCTATTACCTCATTCAGTGGTTTGGTCACTATGAACTCAGGGCAGACAAGGTGTTATGGGTGAATGGGAGAGGCTTTGCTGCCTACTCATCTTCATTGCTGCAATCCTTCCTCCGCTGCAACACTTTATTAACTTTTATGTGTTTATCCCAAAAGCTGGCAATAGAAAGTTCCTGTTCGTGGGTACAGAGAATGATGAAAACCATAACGGGAGGATGAAGGAAGAGAGAAATGGTGGCCCCATCAAGGACTGCACTGGCACCGTGAAGGAATGGCAGCCGTAGGATTAGCCCTTTCTTTCATATGTCAAGGGAAACTTTCCATAAACCACTGACACTGGCCCACCACCCCCAGTATAAGCTCAGCCTCAGTGGCCTCTGTCTAAGCCTAAGCACCACTACATTAATTATTTTTTTCCCCCTGAGCTCTGTTGCTTGATGCATTGAAATGTGTATCGCCTGTGAAACACCTGTGCCCTTGAACATGTCCGTAGTGCCGTTTGCAGGGTCTGCCTGTGTAAACTGTGCCTCTCAGAGCATCTAGAGAGGGGCACATCAGAATAGATGGGTATCCACAGTGGGAGGGGAGGTACACGGAAAGTACCCAGGCAATCGGGATGTCCAGAGACAGTGCCAGTTGGGAAAGGCAGTAAAGCAACTCTTTGTTTATTCTTCATGTTTATCGAAATTCATGGCACTTCGCAGTGACTGATCTGGAGCTGCAGGGCCTGTGCAGGCTGTTACCTCATGCAGGGTGAAACTGCATGTTTCACTCCTGGGAATAGCCCCAAGGTAAAGATAAACAAGTATTTCCTCAGGTGAGTATTTGTCCCTTAATCACAGACTAGGAGACTACCAAATGGCTAGTTTTGCCTGGTTTTGCTCCTTACCAACGTGCTTCAATGAGACCTTGAGTCCTGCTTGCTCCCTCTCTCTCTGAGCCGCGGTCCACCAACAAGCCTCTCGAGGAAACAGCTGAAAGGAAGGAGCAGAAGCAGAGTTCTGGGCACCCCTCTGGCCAGGCAAGAGGGATATGTGAGTGAAAGACAAGAGGGGACCTCCAGGCTGAGAGCACTCTGCATTTCAAGGCTTTTGAAAGTCTCCACCAGGTCCTCCAGGATGGGGCTGAGTTGTTCGTAACCCCAGTGTGACCAGGTGGATGGTCTCCCCAAACACGCTTGGTTCAAGTCTTCCAGGCAGCGCTTTATGCAGCATAAAGAAGTAAGAAAGGGCAAATAGTTGACCTGGAGGCTTTGCTGTCCTGTCTATTTTTCTAATAGGCTGTGCCTTAAAAGCATTGGTTGAGCGATGTTCAATGAGGAGCTAATGTGGCCTACAGTCCTATGCCATATAAGCACAGTGTTCATTCATATACAGAGATATATAGATATCCAGCTGCGTGTTGTTCATGCTGGCACTTTCCACCAAGGGCATATGGCACACATAGGAATATATCAGTACTTCAATTTTTTTATACCAGTAGTTTCAAATTTCTATTTCAGCTAATGTAGACAGAGAGTCAAAGAGACTGATCAACAGGCAGGAAAAAAACCCTATAAAATCTTGCTTTGCAGTTCATCTGGTAAAGGAAATATATAGTGTGTAAACCTTGTTTCTCATCAGGCTGATTTGCATTCGTATAACGAGCTCTGATTCTCCTGTCCCTTGCACTGTTATTTCCCCTAACATCACTTACCTCTGATGTAAGCCAGTATTAGAAAGGTCAGAACAATGTTTTTCATTCCTAGCAAGAGAGGACGTATGTACCCTACCTATGCTAACAACTCTGAACAACTGGAGAACGTATTTATAAATGTATTTATAAAGGTAAAACTATCTCCAAACTCTCCATTCATTGCACTATTGTCAAACCTAGTAAGCTAAGACAGTTGAAATCTGCTGGCATGGGAAAGCAGGGAGACCTAAAACTGTTGCAGTGACCTGCACATGGATGATGCTGCACTCACCAGGACTGAATTGCTGACCCTTTGCTTTATGAGTGACCCCCTTGACTGCGAACTTGCACCCTGAGCTCCTTTTCAGTCTGCAGTCAAAAGAGGCTTCTCATGGGCTACCATGGGATATCCAAGTCTCTAAGCAGGGAGTAACTGTGCAACTGAATACTTACAAGCCAAACAGCTCAAATCCTTTCACTGCTCATTGCCCAACACACATTATCCAGCATCTAATATGGTTGGACGGATGCATTTTCTCCCAACATCTTGGTCATGGGAAAAGATGCTATGTAGGCATTGAGTTAAAAGTCAGCTAAAGCTAAAAAGTCAAGGGCAATAGGAGGGCTTCAGGGTGGGCCCCTATGAATGTTTCCACTGGCAGGAGTATGCTGTCTATCTCATGTGCACCACTTTCAATCCAGCTGAGGTCCACCTGAAAGAGAGGGCAGGCCCAGCCCAGACCTGGCTGCAGATGTTTGGAACTGGCCTGGAGTCTGCACTGGTGTTTCTTTGGGGTTAAGACCAATGGTTTGGCTCAGTGCCATGATCTTCAGCCTCAAGAGTTTGGGCTTGGACCTGGATCAGCCTTTCCAGCAGTTCAGGAACTCACCAGCTTTGATGTCCCATATTAGACCACCTGTACTTACCCTATTTTTGGCCTGAGCTTTCAAGAAAAAAGAGGTTCAGACATGGACTATGGTGTTTGGTTTTGCATTGCGCTGCCAGACAAGAATATCCTGTCATCATATGGAATCACTGAAAACTTAAATAGCATCCCTAAAACCTTCCTCCCCTCCCAAAGCTTTTTGCTGTTCCTAGCATGTTGATGAGTAGCTACAGACTCCCGCAGCAGCACTCACAGGATTGAGTGGTCTTGGCAGAGTTGCTGCAAAGGGCATTGTGTTTAATAAAAGGACTAAACTTTACAGTGGCCTTCCCTATGTCTTGAAGTGAGATTTGGTCTTTGGATGCTAAGTGCTGGGCTGATGAGCATAGAAAATATAAACTGTCTCCCTGTGTCCCTCTGGCAGCGAGCAGGCAGGCACTTTTCTCCTGCCCTGGGACACTCGGGGCAGATTCCCTGCAGCTTCCTATTGTCCTTACTGAAGAGGCATGATTTGCAGCGGTGCTGGGTGCCTGCAG
>NW_010544328.1:23019-26960 GCF_000687285.1 Phaethon lepturus | reverse complement strand
ATGGGGCAGGGGGGAAAGAGGAGCAGCGGTGCTTGCTGACGCTCAAATACAGGTCTTCCAATGGAAGAACCTGCCGCAGGGGGAGGCCTCTCGGCCCCCATAAGTCAAACTGCACAGAGTCACAGTTAGTCGTCGTCATCGTCATCATCATCATCATCGTCATCGTCGTCATCGTCATCATCATCATCATCGTCGTCATCGTCATCATCGTCGTCATCATCTTCAGTATTTATCTTCCCAGAAAGCACGTCCTCTATCCAGTCTTCCAGCTCCTCGGCTGTGGGCAGGTCATCATCATCTCTGATCTCCATCCAGATGCTGTCAGCCTGCAGGGACAAGTGATGGGGGATTAGCCACCCTCAGAGACACAAGGAAGAGATTGGGTTCAAGCTGTTTTGTGGGGGTAAGGGTTGGACCATGGGTGGGATGCATGAGCGGTGGTGGCAGTAGCTCCCTCTCTGCCACAGTCTGTGGGCAGATTCAGCCACAGTCTCTCTCTGCCCATGCGTTGGGATTACCACTTCCCCCTGAAGTGCTGTCGCTTCTGACTAGGGGCAGTGGGACCAGTCAATGTGGTGGTACCATGTGTGGTACTGTTTGCCCTGGGTTAGATGTGTGCCCACTGCCTGTTCCTCTCCTGCACTGCCTACACCTGATGCATTGTCCTCACCCTGTCTGGCAAGTTCTGTAGACTCCAAGTCTACATAAAGAGAGACGTAAAGAGACCTATGCCAGCAAGCCCTGCATCGCCTCGGTTCACAGGACATCACAACGTTTCCCTCCTTCCTTCCAGAGCCCTTCTGGGACCTCTTCCTTTGAACCTTTACACCCTGCCTTTAGCACCCCTTCTCCCCAGCCTTTTTCTACCATCACCTTTGCCTCAGGATGTTGCTCTGGACTCTCCATTTCGGAAGAGCCTTTCCTCAGATCATCTTAACCATGCTTCAGCTGAAGAATGGTGAAAAACACCCATGCCCTGGACTACCAGTGCTCCCTGCTCTTTCTTTCCAGCTGACTACATTACTACCATAAACTGGAGGGGATGAGGTGGATTCAGTAAGAAGATGGTGCCTAAAAAGTGGTGAGAAGATGCTGTCTAAATTGTGGCTGTTACCCAGGGACAGGAAGCGTATCTTAGGTTGTCCCTGAGGTTTTCTGAAAGGTTTTCTCTGTGCTTTGCTCTAGGTTCCTTGGGTAAATGCTTGGGTAAGCCCCTTTCCCTTCACTGTCTCCCCTCCATAAAATAGGATCAGCCTCCTGTTCTGCAGAAGTGCTGTGAGGTTATCTCATTCAGCATTTGATGTTGCAGAAATGAGTGCTTTTCACATGTCAGAAGATAACTACCGGCTTTTGCAAATGCACACAAATTCTTTCCGTCTGTGGTACCTAATTCTCTGTTTTATGGCTTGCTAAAAAGCCAGACCAATTTCTGCTCAAGGAAAGTTGTTTCTCCCTTACAATATTTTCCTACACCAAAGCTGTAATAAAAAAGACCCACGGAGAGGCATGCAGCTCTTGCTTCATGCAAATGATCTCGTCCCCAACCTCAGGACTGTTTGTGCAGCAAAAATTGACACCTTTAAATAACGGGAAAAGGAGTTGGCCCATTGCACCTACAGAAGATGCTGTGCAAATAAAACAGCAACATTTTGCAGAGGGTCATGACCCTAGTCCTGAGCCACTACAATGTGAAGGGCTAGTGGTGGCTGCTGGGAGCTCTGGTGTTTGCATTGGCAGGTTTTCAGAGAAGTGGTGGGGTCACAGGGGTTATGTCCACCGAAGCCAACAGCAGTGTTTATTTTTACTCTGTTGTGTAAGCCCCACTTTGTACCTGTGTAACTTGGCTGAATGCAGTGATGTAACACTGAAATAATGAAATGAGCTCAGTGTTTGTTTTAGATATCACTCGCCAACCTAGAACTTTCTTAAATCTCTCTCTTGAGGAATAGAAAACAGACTTAAGAGGAATGAAATAAAAAGTGCAAATACTATAATCAACAACCTGAAACATTTACTATATCAAAGATGGATAACGCATGAATTTTTACAGGTCTCTGAATGACTACTGGATAATAAGGCATATGTTCCTGCCTAATACTGCTTTCTGTATGATTCTCTTGCCACTGACAATCCTACTTCCATGAATTTCCATTGATAGCTGTTTAATGTAGCTTTGACATGACTTAAACACAGCCAGCTGCAGTAAATATAATGAAGGGAGGTAGTGCGGACTGGTAATAAGGGCAAAAGGCTGGGAGACTTGAGCTCTGTTTCTGGCTTGTCTGTTCATTTCTCTCATGATCTTAGGTGACAGATGCTATCTTGGCTCTCTTCCCTTTTGTCTCTCCCTTAACAATTCTGCTAACAAGCCTTAACCCAGTGGGTCCTCACTCTCTGGATGTCTGTCCTATGGTCTGGCGGATACTGCTCTATTACCGGTAAAGCACCACTTGCATCCAGCCAGCACCACATCTACTCCGTGACTCCCAAGCCAGCCTCTCATTCCCCTCAAAGGGAGTGATGGCCAAGATCCAGGGCCTCCACTTTCTTCATAACACCACTGCTTTGCCTTCCCTATCACATCTCCAATCTTATGGTCTTGCAGCATTTGTTATAACAGGAGGCACAATTGCCTAGTACACCCTCGCTGTCCCTTTTTTTCTTGGAAGGTACAGCAGAGAGGATGTGGGGGCTGGGATTAAGGTCAGTGGTAGGGCCAGGACCAGTACCCAGCCCTGGACAGTTGTCCCAACTCTAAGTTCTTCTCTGCTCTCTTCTAATGAAACATCACGTTCCCAAGCAGCTGAAGTTTCAAACACGATGTCAAGCACCAAATTACAAACACTTCTGCAGTGGAGAGATTTCTGCTTCCAGAGATGCTTACATACTCACACAGGTTTATTTTAAAGAGACTAAACCGCCCAGCACTTAACCATCAAAAATAAGCTAAGGCAATAAACAAGCCAGGCTGGAGCGTGCCACATTACATGCTCTCTGATCGTCTGGACTGTTACTGTCAGAAAGGGGAAAAATGGGTTTCTCTCCATAGTCATGTCAGGGCCGTGATGCACGCTACATTGCACTCAGCAGCTCCCCCCAGATCTCTGCTCGTGAGGGGGTCAGATGGGTCCCTCTCCCACCTGCTCTAAAAGCTCACAGTATGCAGGTTATCAGTCCCATGGCTTGCTGGCTTGAAGGCAACCATGGTGAAAACAGTAGCTGCTAGAAAGCTGGCCCAACAGCACAGCTATGGATGCTGTGAGTAGCCCCACCACTGCAGCTGTGCCAAAGCAGCACCTCCCTCTGCAGCCCTGCCGACTGCGGAACAGTGTGGAAGCCCTACACTGCCACCAGCCATGGGGCGGACACGTCTCTTCTTCCCACACAAATCCCTCCAGCACAACCCTCCAGCATGGCAGTGGCTGAAGAGGAGGAGGAGAATCTGCATGAACCCCACTATACCCTTTTCACCCCAGCAGGATCCCTGTGTTGCCAGTTTATGTTGTACTTTTATTAAGGTTGTGTATTTATTTGTTTTTTGTCAAGCTGTGCAGTTTCTCACTGTCATCTGTTGGGGACCATCTTTCCCTCCTACACTCAAGCTGTTGCCATTCTGCTTCTGCTGCAAAAACACCCTCCTTTTTCTCCTCTTCTCCTCCCCTAAGCACAGCTTGCTTTACCCGCTACACACGCACTTTTCCTCCACAAACCCACCCAGGTTCAGTCAGAGCAGGGCACAGACAAAGGTGCACACTGTGGGTCAGGGAGGAAATGTGAGACCTTGAAACCAAAATGGGGCAAAGCCCTGAAGCTCAGATCACAGGGGCTGGTCCTGTCCTCAGCAGATGTGGTTTTCATGTGACTTGGCAGCAGAAACACGCTCAGACCGAAGCCCTGAAACCTGATGTCGGAGGTGTTATGAACCCTGCTGCACAGGGAAA
>NW_010544328.1:13367-22990 GCF_000687285.1 Phaethon lepturus | reverse complement strand
ACTCTTTCCTGGGGAAAACAGCCTGGTCTACCTGCACTTAACAGCAGAAATCCCACTGATTCCTCAGATCCCGACCTTTGTAGCAGCCTAATCTTGGGATCACTGGATTTTCTGGGCACTTGCTACTCACGTCTGTGACGTTCACCACCCCGATCTGTGGTCTGAACAGGTCAATCTTGAAGGTCTTCTCCCAGTAAGTGATCAGCTGTGGGAGTGAGAAACAAAGCTCAGGCAAGGGTGTTTGCAATACTGCGTCGCATTACCTCAGCCGGCTGGGCTGTGGTGCAGGGAGCGTGCATTGATGGGTACACGGGAGAGAAGAGAGGCTGAACACAAGCATGGGCTGCCACACACAGCAAAGGAAAGTGCCGACTCTGAGGATGTTCCCAAGACAACACCTTCATGGGAGGCAGACCTGAAGGAGCAGCTTGGGGATTGCCTGTGGTCTGGTTTCATTTCCTTCCCTGTCCCAAATTCCCATGGGCAATTCTTGTGCTTGTGCACACACACACCAATCCATGAATTAAACCAAGAAAGACAAGGAGCCCCTGCCACTCACCAGAGGAAAGTCGTCGGGGTCAATCCAGACAATGCTGAGGTCGGGATTATCGGTGTTGTCCCTGGCAACCTGCTTCAGGATTTCCAGGAACTCAAAACCATCTGAAATGATACACAAACCACTGCAGCTCCCTCCTAAAAACATGCAGGCACTCTTTGCTTGTGGGTTTTTCAACTTCCCTCACCCCTCTATGCACACAGGAGTTGTTTATAGTTCTCATTAAAATGCTGTCTCCCAGCTCTTTCTTCTGATAATAAGGCTTTTAATTTTGAGCATCCTCCCTGGGTATTGAAATTAGTTACACATGAATTAAGTCTCGTAATCCTTCCATGGAGTGGAACGATGTCACTATTTTCTTGTGGCGAGGGAGGAACTGAGCCCCTGAGAAGCCAAAGCTTTTCGGCACGCTGATGGCACTGAGAAGTACTGATGCCACAGCTTTTCAGGAGCTGATGCCCACAGGTTTCCTGCATGCCCATCACACACCCAGCCCTCAGCACTGTCCCAGAGCCACACAGCAAGATGGACGCAGAGTTAGGGAGAAAATCCTGGTGCTGGAGTGGAGACGATGACTCTCCTTTCCCAGCTGGCCATCCATTTATATCCAGAATTTGAATCCTAGCTGGCACAGCCGTTAGCATAAACACCCAGAAGCATCCCAGCTCCCTGTCCCAGCCTGGGCATGGGGCTCCCCGCAATGCAAAGAAAGAACATGAAACTACAATTTCTTGAGTGGCATAGAGTCACGCAAGGAGGAAAACAGCCTCTTACCTGGGTCATCTTCTTCAGCAAAGGCCACGATGTGGATTCCTTCCATGTCATCCTCCTGGAAACAACAAAACTATCACTGATGGGCCAAGGAGGGAGGACAGAGCCTGGACAGTTGCTGGAGATGAGGAGAGGTGGGATGCCTTCAAATGAATAGGAAATTGCAAAGGGAGGCTTGACTGGAGCCCCACCAAGACACAAGGAATGTCAGCTGAGGTGCGGCTGAGTTGTGGAGGTATTGGGCGCTGAAGTGGGTAGTTTTGGTAGCGTTGCTGAAACCCTTTAGATAAAAATGAGGTGAGCACCGTGATGGCAAGAGAGTTTCTGATGGTGCGGGGTGGGGCCCCTACAGAGAAGGCTAAGGGGTCTCTAGCATGAGAATATGGGCTCACCCTCCATGCCCAAGGCCACCTACCCTCATAAATTTGCAGCTGCCAGGGGATGGTTTGTGGGGCAACAAATATCTGCCACCATGCTCAGACCCAAAACACACTCCTCTGGGGCCAGCAAAGGAGGTTTCCTCACAATATGAGAGGTGAGGTGGCTCACTTGGGCACCTTTCGGGACGTGAAGGGTCTCTTGCTCTAGGTGAGGGTTTCCGTGAGCAGTGAGGGGAATTGAGTGGGAGGCTCATTTTTGGGCTCCAATGAGTGGAGGACAGCCTGGTGGACAGCCTGGTGGACTGCTTTTCTCCATGAGACACGTGAGTCATGGGTAATGATATTGGCAAAGGCCACTAGATCTGCCAGCTGGTTCATCATCCGCCTGCTATGAATGTCATCTCTGAATTATCCCACAGATCAGCTTCACCTTCCACACCCGCTGCCAGTCCCAGTTTCCATTTCAATTGGTTTTAATGCGAGAAAAAATTCCCATCTAAATGCTAATTTCTTTTCCCTTCTGAGCCCAGAGGTGACAAAGCCACCATCAAAAACTGAAAGGAAAAAAAAACCCTGAAAGATTAAGTGGAAAACATTATCTTTAAAAACAATAGTGGATGCTGGGCCTTTGCTGGTATCTTCAGGGAATACATGTTCATCAGGACATTCTAGGCAGATTTACTTGGGATTCAGACCACTTACAGCTGGCAAAATCCACACTGTTGCTTTTTCTCCGTATTTTCCAGCAGCATTGTCAGACAGCAAAATTAAAAAAAAAAATATGCGATATGTAATTATATATATAGCTATATAATATAGCTTATTCTCACCTCCAACACAGCAAAAAACCCTGGAGTAACTCCAGTGAAGGCACTGAGGATATTCTGAACTTGCAGCAAGATCAGAATCCAGCCCATCATCTCCTGCAGGTACGAGTTCCCTGCTCGTTCAGTGTGAATATGTACAGTATGAAAGCAGAACCACTGCATGAGAAATTTGGGTCCCACTAAAACCCCATGAAAAAATTTCAAGGGACTTCAGTGGATCAAGGAAGCTATCTTCTATACAGAATCTGCATTTCAAAACAAAATGAAAAGCTATCATGCTTAAGTGACTCATAACTCCTGGTTCAGTTTTATTACCTCTTGCCTTGTTGTATTAAAGACTCCCAAGGTTTTCGGTGCTTTGGCATCTCGCAGCGCTTCATGTTACACATCCAAGCAAGGAGGCAACTGAATGCTGTTATAAATGTGCCAAGCTTTTTGGAGGAATGACTGCATCTTCCTTAGAGTCTGTAAAGCACCTGTTCAGCTTTGTTTTCCAGAATTCAGCTGGCACTTGAAGGTCCCTGACTGACTATTAACATCATACTCATTCACAGCAAAGGGATAATTTGTTATACATGATTTTTCTTCCATTTTCACCCTTCCCCCTTTCCCCCACATTTGGAGACCAGGAGAGTCCTCTGCGTGTGATCAGTGCCAAACTGTTGGGTAGTTCTTCACAATCGCTGACTTGCAGCTTGCTCGCACCATGAGAAGTGCAATCAATGTAATCTGTGTCATTAACTGAACTGCCTGCCCTTGCTTGCATTTCGAATTGTACAACTGCTCTGGTACAATTTCCGTGAGTTCAGCACAATCTCCGTAGCTCACACAGCAAGCAAGCCCCTGAAGTCGGCCCACCACTAGCACTGACACCCATTAGGTGAGATGATAGAGCATCCTTGAGAAGGATGCTCTCCATAGCTATGCCATGCCTGCTACAGAGGCTCAACACCTGCCTGGCACGCTTGGTTAGCTTTCCCTGTTCCCTCTGTGGAGCAAACAGGGCTCAGCTCAGCTGTCCACCGCTGTTGGGCAAAGCATTTGAAACACCATTTGAACTTAGGCACTGAGCATCACAGCCAAGGATTTCCCTTCTTCCCACAGGAGAGAAAGTGGCTTTGCAAGGAAAGAGAGATAACATTTTGCCCAGCCAGAGGCTCGAGCTTTTGAGCAGTGGTTTCTTGTTGGAAGCTAGCAAGGGACGCATGGCTTCCCACCAGGCATGCTTACCCACGTCTCAAACATGTCCTCTGGGCGCAGTTTCCTCAAAGTGGCCCTGAAAGGAAGACAGAAATGCTCTTTGAGGACATGTCCAGCACCGTCACACATGACACTGCTGGCATCACGGAAAAGGTCACCACGGCACGTTTGGTTGGTTGCTGGAGTCAGCGTTGTCAGCCACCACATTTTGAATGGAAGCATGGGGGCACAGTAAGTCAACTTATGGTTTTATTTATGGTGATAAAACCCTGCCCTTTTCCCCACTGGAGTCACTGCAGCCGCTATTTGTGCTTGGGAAGATGAGATGTGTCTCTGTGCTGGGATATGCTGGTGACATAGTCCCACACATGGCAGATTGTTCTGTCCATGCTGAGAGCACAAGGTGACCCATTCACTTGTGTATTGCAGCCCCTGGAACATTCCAACTGGGCGTTGTTCCCCTTTTCTCCTGGTTTTACCCCAGCATAATTCCACCACAAAAACCTTTCCAAACTCTGCTGAAGCAAAGAAGACAGCATAACCTCTGGCAAGGAAATTTAGATCATCATAACTGCTGGCAAAATAATTTAAACCATAGGACTGGCCAAAGCAAATTTTTTTCGAAGTAGTTTATAAAGGACAAAAAAAAAGAATAGTAACTATTTCCAGACACATCCGTAGCAGGAAGCCTGTTAGAGAGCCTGGCTGGCTGAGAGGTGACTGGGGTGTTAAAGGGGCATCCAAGGAACACAAGGCCATAGCAGACAAGCACAAGTAACCCTTTGCACCTCTGCTCACTTGCATGAGGTGTTCACAGAGGCTCCCCCAGCAGCACAGGGCTGACTAGCCCTGGGAGCTGTCGCAAAGAGAAGTGTTGGTCGATGAGGTCCTAGAACAGATTGGTAAATGGAGTAGCAGCACGTTGCCAGGTCCAGGTGACATCAATGAAATGTGTAACCTGTCACTTTTGGTTTGCCTTGCTACCAGAGCAGTGGAAACAAGGAGCACATCTGGAGGTTTCTAAAGGACCTGAGGAGCTACAGATCTGGAAGGGCAGCTTCCTTATGGGCACGATGCTACCAGAAAAAGTAGAGTTAACAGACATTTGAAGGAATATGATGTGACAGCACAAGAGGTATATGACCTTTAAGAGGAAAATCATGGCCATGGATCCGCTGGAGTTTCCAGAGCAAGTCAGCGAATGGGTGAAGGTGTGCTGGTCAATGCAGTGAACTGCCTTCAGAGGACTATTTGACAAGCCTTACGAAAGGCTCTCCAAAAAACTGAGCTGCAGTTAGATCAGAGGAGGGGTCCTCGTGTGGATTAATGACACTGGAAGATGAAGGGTGGAGATGAAGGTCAGTTTTCACGGCAGAGGGAATTAACCAATTAAGATTCATAGCATATGCTTTAATATGATCATATGCATAACATATTCTCACATAGTCTGAAAAAGATGGAAAATAAGAATATGGCAGCATTTGCGTATCATATCCAATTGTTCAGATGGCCAACACCAGGCCTGACTACGAGGAGATACAGAGGGGTCTTCCTGAGACTTGAGTATCTGCATGATAGACACAAGAAGTAAGGCACTTGCAGAAAAACAACCCTAATTATACAGGTGGAACAATGGGTTCTAAACTAGTTATAATTAATTATTGCCTCTCGGGAAAGGGGCCCAGGTGTCACAAACTAAGAAAGCTTCAGCTCCAAAGTCAAAAGACAAGAAATAGTTTATAAAGGAGTAAAACACATCATACCATTACGGCAATGGACAACTACACTATGCACCTCCACAGTGAATGTAGGTGTGGCTCTGGTCATTCCATCACAGACATGGTATGGGACAATTAAAAAAGGGACATGGATACATGGCAGTGGCGAATGAAGGTATGGCATGACCTGTGTTTGGTGGAGATTAAATAGGTAAGAACTCTTTACCTTGTAAAAGGGGTGACTGAAGAGGGAGGGGGGTCTAAAAGGCAGAGGGTCTAAAAAATCAGGAATGGTAAAAAAAGAAGTGAAACGGGGAATGGCTAGTCATTGTTCCTCAACACAAGAGCTAGTAGGCACACAGCAACATTATTAGGTAGCAGGTATAGACTGAACAAATAGGAATGCTCTTTGATGCAATGCATAACTCAGCCACTGAACTCATTACAGTTGGATACTTTCAGCATCAAAATAGAAATGAGGTAAATAATAACTACAGAAATTGAAGAAATAGCCACTAAGCACAAGATCAGGGATACAATTTTTGACCCAGAAACTCTCCTCATAGCTGATTGTCAGAAACTGGAGATTATATCAGGTGAATGCATATTATGTACTTGTATCTGGCTTTCGAGATGCTTTCCCTAGCCATTCTCTGGGGGCAGCTCTTGGAGAAAGGACCTCAGAAGGATTTGATCACACTTGCATGTACTGATTACCGTAGAGTTAGTCAGGATTTACTTTGGTTACTTCTCTGTGCTGGAGGGAGCAGGGTAAGTAGGGTTTAGGTGAGTAACAGGGAGCAGAATTCAGCTCCCATGTTGCTACACAACAATTATAGAGAATTTGGGGGCGGGGGGCCCACCCCCAGCATTGTCCATGCGAAACAGGCATAAACCCAGATGCCTCTTGCTGCAGGCAGAGGAATTACCGCATAATTTGTATTTGTGCAACTGGGAGCAAAATCTGGGCTGAGACCTGGGAGTCGCGGCACCTGGCCACCATCCCCAGCCAGACACCCATCTACTGTGCAGCCTTGGAAAAAGCACCCCACTGTGCCAAGCACTGGCTTCCTGACCCGCTTGGGAGGGGATGAACTTTCCCACCACCGCCTCCAGCTGCCCAGGGAAGCCTCAGGAGCTCGTTCGGGCTGCACCAGGCTGCGTTCGGGCTCCTGCTGGGCACCCGCCTCAGCTCCTGTCTCGAGGCTGCAGTGAAAGCTCAGCAAATCCCAATTCCCGTGAGGGGCTGGAGGAAGAGGTGGTGAAGCCTGCCTGGGCACGGCAGCGGGGGGCCGTTTTTGGAAGGGCTGTCTGAAGTGTGTCAAAGAGCCTGGGTACTGCTGAGCACCGGGAGCTTTCCCCAGTGATGTGACGGGGCTCCTTCTGGGGGATGAAGAGGTGGCAGCGGGGCTTTGCACCTCAGCGGAGGGATAGCCCATGCCTGCAGGGTGGGGTGAAGTGACAAAGTCTACTGTCTGAGAGGGAGGAGGTGAGCGGTCCTCTGCACCTTCCTGCAGAGGAGAAGATCCTGCCAATTTGTCTACAGGGAACTAACACGTGGCAAGCGCTGAGGTCGCTTCGTTTTTCTCCACAGGCCTGATCATCTCCATGTCTGACTAATTCCACTTCCAGCCCTTTGGCTTTAGGTCCTTTACTGCTGGCAAGGCAGGAAGAATCACTTGTGCTCTGAGAGACTCACCATGAACTGCTGGGAACATATCACTGTCACCCAGGGCTCTTCTCCTGCCGTGGCAGCACTGTGGCAAGTTTGGGGATTTCAGGCATCCAATTTCATGAGACTCCTTTTAATTCCCTTCTGAGCCTTGGCGCTTGCAAAATAAATGGCCCACCCGCTGGCTCCAACCAGGCACCACATAGCATCTTGAAATATGTAAGACTTGGGGGGGGTTCCACTGCAATTTTGTGCTGGTGGAGAGCTTGCCTTCTTAGGCTAGCACTTAGCTGACTGTCTGTAGTGTGACTGTCTTAGCTGACTGGCTTCTGACGTTGCTGCTTGACAGGAAGACCTTGGGGAAAAAAAGATGGGAAGGACTGAGGTCAGGAAGTCCAGGAGGTCAGCAAAGTGACCTGCGAGTACATGGGAGATAGAGGTCCCCTTCATATTTCAGAAAAAGCAGAGATCTGTTTCCAAGCCTGTGACTCACAGACTCTGGAGATGATCTCCTGCCTCTAAAATGCTCTGTGCATGTGAACACAAACCTCCAGATCAGCTCAACTTGGGGTCCCCTAACAGTATGGATGGCCCTGCTTTTCTTGAACACTTTTCTGGTCCCTTGAATGCCTGCTGGGAAATGCAGTTGCAGGAGCAGCAGATAGCCTGTGTCACTATGCTGTGCTGTATTTTTAAGGGTATAAAAATACGGGACCTCACAGGTAGTTGTGCCCCTATATTTAACCTCGTGCATTTACACAGGATCAGCCTTTCCCATCGCTTCCACAGTGTTGGTAGTTGAGGTTCCTAAACAGCAGTGCAATAAACCTGATGGCAAAAAGCATGGAGCAGCCACAGCTCCTACTGACTTGATCAAACACTGTAGGTGCTCAGCATCTTTGCAGATGAGGCCCAACACAGCCATAACAGCAGTGGCTTCCTCTCTGTGCCTGTGGTCAGCAGGAGACTTTTAGTCCCTCATGGTTCCTCCAAGCTTCGTCTGAGCTCAGAGCCTGCCTACAGGTGTATCTGACATCAGGAGAGGGATATACATGTTAGCGAGGCTGTTTTGGGGAAGGAGGGGACTGGACAGAATTTGATTTTGGCTTGAGATGCCTTGGAGAAGAACATCTTCTGTACAGAGCTAAATTAAAAGCCTGAGCAAACTGGGCGAGCTTCCCACTCTGAACTGCCTGAAAGCCTCCCTGCTCTTTGAAGGAGGGCTAACTGGGGAGGAAGAGGGAAGCTGTGTTGTCACAGCCCCATGGTAGTGGGCTCTGATTGCGGCACAGATACTGGGAGCAGGAAAAGGCCAGCCAAAATCTCAAACGTGGGTCATCAAATCACCAAAAGGTGGTTGTCATCCTAATTTTTACTGAGAGAGATGCCCTAATCTCCTTTACCCGCTTCCCATGGCCAGGAGCATCCTGTACGCTACGTACCTTTTGTGCTCCTTCACAAATTCAACCAGCTCCTCTTCTGTGTAAGGCTTATCAGGGATGTGAACAGGCTCATCCATAAATGGTTCATAGAAGTCCACCTCGTTCATCTTCAGACCTAGCTTCTTGGCAACCTGTTGCAGTGCAGATGGTCAGAGGTAAGTGAGCCTGACGTGCCTCTTTGCCCACCCAGAATCTCTCGTGGTGGCAGAGCTGAGATCAAGGTGCTTGCTTTTTCTCAGAGCATGCACACTTAGGCATGGCCAACAAAATATGAAGGCATCTTTCCTTGGTTAAAAAAACACTGATGGTCTCCACACTACCGGTCTCAAGCACTGGGGCAGGCCAAAACCAGAGTCAAGATGCTACAAATCTAATGGGCTTCGTTTCCAAACCTAGACCAGTACCTGCCTCCACGCTGCAGCAATGGCCTTTTATCTTGCAAAAGGGCCAAATCCAAATGCGGAAACCACTACCACAAATTACAGGAACACTGAAGATGAGAAGCTGAATCCAGATATAAAATCTGGGAACATCCTGAGCTTCTGAAAAACAGGTGGTGGAGGCTGTGAGCTCCCACGGTGAGGTCCATGGATGCTTACCCCTTTGTCGAAGGTGGCAAAGAACTTGATGTATGGCTGAAAGTGTTCGGCGGCTTCTTCAAATGCCTTGTAATCTGGAAGGAGAAAAGGGGAATGAAGAAAAGAGTTCACAGGCAGCTGGCCACGCTCTGATCAGCACAGAAGGCACTAGGGAAGAACAAACATAAATCACTGCAAAATACATCAGATGATGGCACTATGTTTCTTCCACCTTTCCAGGGCTTACAAACAAGGACCATAACATGTGGAGCAAACAGGACACATGTTGTGCAGCCCCACAGTCCTTAGGAAAACTGCAGATCCTGGCATGCCACGCTTAACTGGAGCCAAAATCAGCAGCCCTGCGAAGCAGGGCCAGGGGTTACAAGTCCAGTTACAAGGTAAGGGTGTTTGCATCTGCCCTGTTGCACAAGCAGTAGTTCAGCCTGGGAAATACACGGGGTTGCTCCAACATTAAC
>NW_010544328.1:12669-13336 GCF_000687285.1 Phaethon lepturus | reverse complement strand
CTACACATTCACCAAGCATCGTTAGGCATGCTCCTCCTGCAGGCTGCATGAAGGGGGCATGAAGGAGGTAGGTTTTTACTGTTACTGGTATCAGGTCCTCAGCTGCAGTCAGGAAGGATGCTGTCAGTCTGGAGGGAGCTGTTTGCAACAGGTATTTCCCACCTTGTTACTGAACAAGGGGTAATTCACTGAACTGTGAATTAGGGGCACAGCCCTGCCCGAGCTGCTCTGCAGCCCGTTTTGAGCTGGTGAGAAAACTGACGGGAGAGGTGGGTGGCTGTTGTGGTGCAGCAGACCCGGTGATACATCGCTTGTTCAGGTAGGAATACCCGTCTTTTTGCTAAAGGCAAGCCTTTGCACGTGTGGGGGGCACACTGCCAGCACCGCTCAGTGAGCGGGGGGAGCACTCGGGGCTGGCAGAGGAGACTGCTGGGGCTTGCCGGAGAGAGACTCGGGTGAGGGTTTCTCAAGGCGCACGAAAGCTGATGGATTTGCTGGCAGTGGTCCCCAAGTTGCACATCCCTCGGGGCATGGGACCGGCTTCTTCTCAGTCTTGGGGTCCAGCAAGGAGAAACAGGTCAGTGCCTCTACTGAGCTGCCCTAAGGCATCCTGCTTACTGCTGCTTTGTATTTTCCAAGATAGTATTCAATGTGTGTCTCTCTCTTT
>NW_010544328.1:0-12647 GCF_000687285.1 Phaethon lepturus | reverse complement strand
CTTTCCCTTTATTCCCCCCTCCCTCTTAGTTTGTTTAACGTTTTGGGCTCACTGTTCCTAAGAGGGGGACCTTTGCTCCCTTTAGGGGCTCACCCAGTGTAACTGTAACCTCAGCTGGTTTTGGGTGAGGTGGACTTTCTTCACTTCAGGAGATCCTGGATTATCACCCCCTTCTCCTGAAAGCAGACACCTTGCAGAAGGGTCATTGCTGTTGGTGTCGGAACAAGCTCATCACGCAAAGCAACAGCAGAAACATGCCCGCAACGCCACCTCATCCTTTGGCAACTTTGGCACTGTCACAGCCTGCCATATTCCCCTAACACCTTTAATATTCATGCAGAAGAACAATGCCTGACCCCAGCACTCCCAGCCAGGCTCCAAGCCCCATGAGGAACATATTCATCTTACGTTCAGAGTCTTCTCCCTTGAAGTAGCCGATGAGTTTGATTTCCTCGTCAATTTGGTCAAATGCCTGAAGTTCTAGCTTGCTGTTTATGATCTCCACGGGGTCTTCTAGCAGCTGCCATGACAAATGCATTTGATAACGCAACGATTTGCAGCACCAACCTATGCCTGGCAGGGTGTGTCGCTAGCAGGCTAAGTGGGGAGAAAGAGGTCACCCAATTTCTCCGCTGTTGGAAACCCTACTTAGTGCTCTTTGCCTTAATGTGAGGAACAAAGAGATGCAGGTCACCTTCAGAGGGAGCCGTTAGTAGGTTCGCTGCATAGGTTGAAGCATCAAGAGGGAAGCTGAAAGAAGTCTGGGTAACCCAAATGGATGCTGAGGGACCTGCTGTGGTCCCAGCTGGCTCTAGTGAGGCTGAGAAAAAAGGAGAGCAGTTGCAAGGGGTTGGTATGGGGACTGAATTTCTGTGAATGATGGATGTATTTGTTTTCAAGTGTTATTTGCTGGAAGAGGTCATTGCAAAGAACTTGCTTTTGGAAAACATTAAAGCTGGTGGACTAGAGGGTGGCCAAACAGTGTTTTGGAGCAGTGGAAATTCTGGATGTGAATTTTCCTGGCTGATCCTCCCTATGCAGAATGGGTTAAAGCCATGCTTTGTTCCCAGACATGTCACAGTGTTGATGAGGGATTTGGAAGACCTATCTGCCGCTTCAACCTGTTTTTAGTCCAAATATTGTTTCTCTTTTCTTAACTAGCCACCACTGGTGAAAACATTTGGTCTGATTATTTCACCCAGCAATACTGGTGTAAATCAGGTGTGGTTTCACTAGGAAAAAAAAAAATGCAGGCAGGCCACTGTACAGCTTACAGAGGAGCAGAGGACCTCTGGGTTTCTTTTCCTTTGAGATCAGGCTGCTGAGGCACCACAGATATGTTTGGTTTTATTTCCCTGCTTTGCTGGCTATTTTCCCTCTTGAGTGGAAAACACACAAACAGAAATCCTTGCTCTCTTCCTTTGTTCCTAGAACACGATTTTTCAGCAGCACGCCACAAAGCCTCACAAAATGCCTTTCGCTGCACCCCTTGCAAGTGATGCTCTAGCGTGTGGCTGTGCCTCTGCTGCATCCAGAGCAGTGCGTGCAGCTCCCTGCTGCCATGGCAGCCTGAGCCATGGGGACCAGAGGTCCCACCGCTGCTGGGGTTGCAGAAAAGCCCTGCCCTGTCTGTGGCCATCCTGCGTGGGGCAGATGCCCACTTCTGTCCCTGAAGCCGCTTGCATGTGTTTTGGCCACAATACCCGATGCATGCAGCCACAGACATTGCTGTAGGAGAGCTAAGGTCTTAGGGAGCTGTTCTCTCTTCCGCAGCCATGCCTCTCCCCACCAGCACTCCTGCACCGCAGGTAACCCTTTGGGCAACCTGCCGCCCTGGGAAATAAACCCTGCCGGCTCCACTGCTCGCCTTACCTCCCTTATCTGCATTATTGTACGGCTGCTCATAAAGGGACCCTCATTTGCAAGGAAAGCCAAGCTGCTGCAAAATGTTTTCACTACAAAGCAAAGACCGTATTTTTGGGTTGTTGCCTCTCCTAGGAATAAAATGTAAAGAAAGTGAAGTGCAACACATTGATGAGGGAGACAGAATCTCTTTTGCATTTAGGCACAAAGGCGAGTACATAGTTGTGCCTGTGCACAAAATGACCCGAGAGCACTAAGTCCTAGGGCCTTGATCTTCTCTAATTCATGGCAGTGCAACTCGGTAAGGTCACTGGAGAGGCAGTAGTACACGCAGTTGTTTGCGTCATTGTGTCTGGAAATAGGCAAATAGTTTGCAGCATATATCTTTTTCAATGAATTGAGCTCTTTTTAGTTGCTCTATAAGAATGCTACCTCTTGGATATTTTTTTTTTAATAACTCTTCTTTTAAAAAAAGAGTGAAAGATTTTGCAAATGTCAAAGTATTTGCATGCCAGCTTGCTAACTGAGGTGGGTGACGAGCAGTTAGGTATGCGGGATTGTTGCTTGCTTCCAATCAAATACTCCATGAACAGGAAAGAGAACAGAACATCTTTAAGATATAAGTGTTTGGTGGCATAAAAAGGTGCCAGCTTTCCTGGGAACTCACAGTCAGACAAGTATTTGGGAAGCTGGCAAATGTAATCTCTACTGGTGTGTAGCAAACAGGGATGGAATTTCAAATAAAGATAAACCCATGGTTTTTAGCAAAGTGAGTATTTGCAAGGTCTTCTCTGAGGGGCTTTATCTAGCTCTGAGCTTATCTGTGCTTACATCCAAGAGGAATTCCACCAAGACATCTGTGGCCAGTTCCCCATCAAATTCAATCAACCGCTCTTCCTTAAAGACATAGAGACTTCCCTCTTCAACCAAGCCTGAAAGAAGCAGACAGGAAACATAATGTAGTCAACATGTCACTAAAAGCATTTTTACTACAGAGATTCTTGCTTGTTATTCTAGCAACACCTCCTGGGAAAAGGCAATTGCCAATTCGCCATGTTGGTCCAGTTGGAAACAACCTGAGCAATCTCCTGACTGATGTTTCATGGCACGAAGGCCACACCTCAGCCAGAACTTGTGCTAGCTTCTTCCCAGATGTTGAACTTTTTTGTCCAGGTCACAGTTTGGCCTCAGTTGGAAAAATTCTGTACCAGGAACTTGTTTTAGCTTGGCTATCTATATTGCAGTAAATAGTACTGGGCTCTAGCTGACATCCCAAATTTGAACAACCTAGCACTAGATGGAAAATGGATTTTGATGTGGGCTGTGCTCTCTTCCTGGATAAGGCTGAACTATGTGAACATAGTGAGCTGGAAGCCAAAGCAAGCTTCAAACTCCTTGTGGCTTAGCTAGCCTTGGCAAAAGGGTTAGAAACCTGTGGTAGAGATGCCACAAATGGCAGGCTGGCAGATTTGAATGGAATATCACTGGACTGAGGACTGCTTGCCACAGCGTCTCAGTGGAGGCTCCAAAATCAGCAGCACTAAGCTCCTGCGATACATCATGGCAGGGTACCACAGGTCAGGGTAGTTGGTAGTTTGTTCCTTCTTGGAGAGGCAGAAGCTCTCAGCTTTAGTTTAGTGTTCACCACCACACTTAGCCTCTAATTTAGGAAAGAAAATTACAGTCCAGTATACAGTCCAGTATGCTTAAACAGTCTAGTGGTATATTTATGTGCTGTTGTATTTATGTGCTATGGTATTCCCATATTGCTTTGTGGGCTAAAATATGAAGGAATTACCAGCCCCTGGAAGGCAGCTATTTCCAGGCGTGGGCAATGCAGCAGACTTCCACCTTTACAGGAGTTTTCCTCTTCTGCTCTGGGGAGCAGGTCAGGAAGGGTTGGCACCTGGATGCCAAACCATTGCAAGGCTGTGGCTCCCCCATTAGTGTCTGGGGGTCACTCTGCCATGGGGCTGGTGACATCTGAGGGGCTGTGTAATGTCCCTGTATGTTTTGGTTCTGCACCGCTGTGTCAGACCTGTCTCTGTGCAGGAAGAGCATGGAGTTACTCCAGGACATTTATCTACAGTTTCTGCTCAGCGAGCTGTGAGCTCCCACCCTGCCATCGCTATGGCATGAATTGGTTTTCTTTTTCACTTGGCTTGGTGTGATTTTGGCACGCTCAGCCAGGAAGTTTTTTGCTGGAAGGGTATCACCTCATCCCTCTCATTCTCCCTTCCCCACTTGATCCTGCCCATGTTGTGGTGGCAATTGCCACCATCACCCTCCCCATCCTGGTGACAAGGATTTGGCTGTCCTCTGTGGGGCTGGCTGTTGGTCATCAGGCCAACACCCTCTCCTAGCTATTCCAGAGATATCAGATCTGGGACTCACCTAGCTTTTTAGCAAGTTTGGCATCCTTCTTGGAGTCCACCATCCCGAAGCCGATGCTCCTGGGCTCCAGGACCTGAGCTGCCAGCTGTGGGAGGAAGCAGAAAGCCCCATGTTAGTGGCATTGACACCACAGGGTAACTAAAGGGCATCATGCCCTGCTAGCATGGCACGACAGACACAAGTGACCCATATTCTGCTCTTGGACAGCACCAATGGGTGGGATGCGTCACATGCTGCCTCCATGCTGAGATAATGCTGCCCGGAGGTCACAAGGGTTGGGTTTCTTCCCACTGTGTCGCAGCACCGAGTTTGCTGGTGATACCACGTGCTGCTAACCGCTGTTTGGCATGCGGGCATTGGGACAGGGCTCCCAGCCGAATCGAGGAGACCAAAGCAGTGGGCATGGCTGGGAGGAAGACCTGTGCCACCAACACAAAGCAAAAGCTGTCTCCTCCGTTGGTCCTTGGTGGCCTCCCGCGGGGGATCGTGACATGTGGGCACCGTGGACATTTTAACCCTGGAAGTGCTTGGTGCCAGGCAGCAGTGGCTGCAAATTGGAGGGAATGCAGGGCACTGCACCACCGTGTTTCCTTCATACGTGTGATGGGGTGGCCAAAGCAGACTCCCAGCAAAATAAAACAGAGAGACTCCTGGCTTTGCAAAAGCCGTCCCTTCTCCTATGAAATGCTTTAAATCATGTCTCCTGTCCGGGCTTCAGACACCCCCCAGTTCCTGGTCCCCTCTTTTCCCTAAAGAAATGAGTCTAAACCCAGCCACGCTCGCATTTGCCTCCTCACAGCTTTGGAAACCACTGCCCCCCGTTCCCACCATTTTTGACGAAGAGGCCTCTTGAAGATATCGAGTTCCTGCCTGTTTCATGAAAATAGATATGTGAGGAAAGGAGAGACGCTCTGCAAGTGCCCTGTGGTGGGAGCAGCCCCAGCTGAGACCCTGTGAATTCCAGACAGGCTCTGGAGCGATGCAGCGAGCCTGGGAAATGGGCCCCCTTACTCACCAGAGGACTGACTTAGCCCCACCGCAAGCATGGTGGTAATGATGCTCTGAGACCAGCTGTAAGAGCCTCTTCCTCTTCCCGCTCCCTCCCTGCTCCATGAATGCCTCTGATGCTGATGGTCTTTTTGCTGTCCCTTCTCCCAGCCCTGCCAGACGGGAGGGAGTGCGATGGGGACGAGGGGTCTCCAGGACGGGAATGTCTCTATTAGGGCACAGCTCAGCGGTGGGAGGCTGGAGAGGGGCAAGAAGAAAAGTGGCCAGAGGGATGGCAGGCTGATTTATGAGGAACACCCTCTCCCAGGACCCGTTTTGGCCCACCCCCTGGCCTCAAAGCCGGTTTGAATGTCACCCAGCGGCGCTGCCCCCACGGCCGCGTGGCCCCTTGGCTCCCCTGCTATAAATAGCCTCCGCCTGCGCCCGGCCGCTGCGAGAGCGAGCGGCAATTAAAGGCGTCGGGGAGCAGAAGCGGTGGGGCAGCCCCCTCACCTGCACCCCAGGGCACCGTGGGGACGGCCAGCTCCCTGCGCTGGCAGCGTCCAGCCTTTCCCCAAAATCCCGGGGGAGATGGCGGGCACCTTGGCGGTCAGCCCTCAGGGACCTTGCTTGGGCAAAGGGGAGCGACAAAGAACATGGTTGTCTTCTCCCTCCCACCAAATACGTGCCCCCAGGCCTGTCCCGACGCCCTACAGAAGGACATATTCTCCACCAACCATCACAACATCACGGCACCACCGCAACCTTCGTCCCCCCGCAGCTACCTGGCCTGTTGTCTTCAGGGGGAAATTGCCACTGTGTGAGTCCGAAGGGGCACCCCGCGCTGCGCGGGAAGCGCACGGTCCTACCGCCATTCCCTTACTCCCTGCCAGTGCTTTGAAATAAAGGTGAGTGTGCATGCCCGGGGCTCGTGCTTACGGGGGACACCTCCCGGACGGGGCAGAGCACACGTCCCTGTTTGCACACCCGTTGGTAAGGCACCTGAGCACCGGTCTGGCGTCCCACCTCCCGGCTCAGGCCACGGCCGTCCGCGTTAGAGCACCTTGAGAGAAGCTGGTGCCTGATAATGCAGGGAGAGACGGACACCTCTCCTGAGCTCCCCTGACATCTGCAAGCAGGTGGTAGTGGGAGAAGCTGTTTTCTGTTCCCCATTATGGGGAAAAAATTTGCTTTTTACTGGACAAAAGGATGGAGCCTCGTGGGTTCCTTATCTTTAGGGGACGTTGTCAGCAAGTCCCTGCACTGAGGCAGTTGTGTAGACCAGCAAGAGGTTCCTCAGAGTTAACACTTGAGGCTCTGGTCGCGCTGTGACCTGAGGTAAAACACAGAAAGCCCAGGGGAAGAACTGTCCAGTCTTGTCCAGTCCAGTTCATACTTGATGTAGCTACTTACAGCTATGTTAGCCATGGGCCAGACAAATTCAGGGCAATTTAAGCCCAGTAGTTCTTGACTCCTGCACACAGCAGATGGTTAGGGTTTCTTGGAGGTGTTTGAAGAAGCTCAGAAATGTGCCTTCACCATGTGAGGTTGCAACGCCTGCTACAGGCAAGTCGCTGGGCGTGAGCAGGGACGTTTGCAAGAGAAGTGTTAACGGGGGGAAATCCGTGCCAGCCCGCAGCGTACGCAGGGTAGCTCTTTGGAGGGGTGCGGGCGCAGCTGTGTAGCTGTGAGCATGGGAGCTTGCTGGGAAAGAGCAAACGTGTCTAGAAAATGAGGGTGATGGGATGAAAGCCTCTTTGTGAGAGACTGCGGGAGTGCGCGCTTCGTTAGGGCTCGGGAGGCAAAAAAGGTCACAGCAATGCTGGAGGTGTGCCTGCTGGTGTGGCGGGGCTTGCGTGGCTGCGCCTAGGGCGACTGTCTCTAGGAGGTGTATGTACCACGGGTACAAGCGTTTGGAGGTCTTGCTCTGACGAGGCCCATCCCAAGAGACGACGTGCGACAGTGCGCGACTTCCACGCTGGCGAGATAAGGAGGCAAGCGGCACAGCCTGTGCCCATCTGCAGGGCGCTGGAGTCCTGCACCAGGGACGTTCTTATGCAACATGAGACTCTCGGGAGCTCTTTCCACTGTGGCAGCGCCCGGAGGCGGGAGACCTTTGCAGGGTGTCAGTACCTATGGTGGCTTTTTCTAGTGCCAGCTATGCGGGGGCCAGACATTGCTCCTGACCATGTTTTCCCTGCTTCCCACTGCAGCAGGTGAATCTGACCAGTGCTTAGGTGAGGACGTTTTCCCACACGTATATTTGAACCCCATAAGGCAACAAAATATAGAGTATGCCAGAGGCAACAGCAGCTTGGCTAGTTGCCCCCCACTCATTACAGTATCAAGCATTTATATATCCCCTTACAGTATTTTCTGATTCCATAATGCTAGTGGGATTTGAATGCAGATAATGTTTCTAATCTTGACAATCCTCTTGGCTCAGGACCTTGGGACAGAAGCGGCTGTAATGTAAGAACACAGCCCGTCCTTCTCCCCCTCCTCCTCCTCCCTTTAAATTCATATCGCTTGAAGTCTTGGCCAGCCACAGCCCTTGCCTTTGTGTCAGCCTCTATAATGAGTAATTTAGCTTCAACAGCTGCATGGGGAGATGGAGGGGACAAACTGCCCTGGAAGAACTGGACCTAACTGGTCATGCAGTCCCTGAGGTATAGCAGTAGCTTTGGGCAGGCAGAGTTGGCTGAAGGTGTGAGCAAAGATCCCGGTAGCTCATAAGCTTATATCCCATGCACATTTTGCAGCTTTCCTCTCTCTCATGTGCATGAAGACTTTGCAATGCACGCTTTCTAGCCACAGGTTCACAAGCTATGTCCTGTGCAGCCTTGGTAAAAGGAGTGAGTTTGGGAGCACTCCTCCTTTCTCCCACTTCCCTCAGGTAATAACCATACTTGAATTTGGGTAAGCATGAGGCAGTGCAAGGCCCTCTAGGATGTGTGAGAGGTGCCAGCCCAAAGTGAAGCTTGAGTACCACCAAGTAAGCAAGCACCGCCGCACCTTGGGTAGTGTCAATAGTTACAGGCGACCTGAATAATGGGGATGGAAAGAAACAACTCCCTGCCAGAACATCTTAACTTCACACCTACTATACCCACCTGAACCTAGGTGTGATGCTGGGAAGTTTCAGGAGATTTAAGAAGACCCATGGGGTCATTCTGAAATCCTAGGCTATTGAGCAGCAGAAGCGTCACTGGCCGCCTGACCATACTCCTATTCCAGCTGCAGACAGCACCTATTATGCCAAAGTTTGCATTTGGTGTCAGTTTTGCTGCTAAATGGCAGACAAAATCCATCAGAAAGGGTTACAAATGGGGGTGGGAGAGGTCGCTGTCTCAGCATGGTCAGTTTTTCATTGTGGAGAGACATTATGGCTTTGTGGCCCGGATTTTCTTCCCACTTCTCTAGCACCTGCCTGGAGCTCCCACAGGCAGTAAGGTTCATCTCCCCCAGCTGCTCAGGCTGGGAAGCAGGGCGCTGGGGACATTTGGGTCTCTGTGAGAGTTGTCATGCGTAAACATGGGGAGCTTTCTGTTTCCGTATCTGGCAGCAGTGGAAGAACGAAACTCAAGTAATGCAAGGAGGAGAGCAACAGATGATGAGGGAATGTCCTTCAAGCAATCTACACTTCTCTGCTGTTTCTCTCCTACTATCTTTAAAGCTGCAGTTTATGTTGATGGTCAGAACCTGGTTGATGTAATGATGATGATTTTACATACCAAAATGTTAGTTTTTTATTTTCAGAAATAGCAGGAGGAGATGGCAAGAGTCTAGGGTATTTCCCCTAAAACTTTGAATCCTTATGCAGGACTCATGTCTTCATGCTACTGTTGGCTTCTCTGGTGTTCGAGCTGGTGGGCAGTTTGTTGGAGAGCAGAGTGGGATATGTCTCCTTCCTAATGCTGTGTGGTCATCTCTAGTGTCTCCTCACATACCCCACCAGCAACATTTTGGGTTCTTGCATAATTCAGGCTGGCAAATTACAGGTCCTGAGGTGTCATGGTGACCAAAGGGAAAGGGCAGAAGCCTGCTGAGCCACTGCCACTGAAGGAGACACCCTACTGGCAGCAGGACCTGGGGAGATCATGCTGGTCCCACCTTCCTGCCCTTTTCCACCACCTGAGCTGCCGGGAGAGGCTGTTTATTGCTGACCCTGCCCTCCCAGGGGGTTGCTGCTCCTCATACTAAAAGGCAAGTACCCAAACATGGAACACCCAAAGGTCACTCCCGCGGAGGTGGCTTTCACAGATAACGCTCCAAGAAGCCCGCCCGGGGGCTTCAATCGCCGCGTAGCCGCTCAGCCCAGTCAGACATACGATGTGCTCTTTGGCTGCCCCCCTAAAGGTTTCGCATAGTTAGGGCTGTATTTTTATCTGCACTGGGTATCCCTAATTTTAGCGAGCTGTAAGCCAAAGCACAGCCTGCCCATCCGTGAGCTAACCGGGGCTGACGCCCCTGCCACCGGGCACCCATGGGTGCAGGGGCCACCTGCTGCTGCTGCTGGCCAGTCCTCGCTGGCACTGCACCACAGATGTTTTGCCAGCTCAGCTGGGCAGCTTGCACGCTCAGGACAGCCGGGGCACGCACGTGCAGGATGACCGATCTGCCGATCCAGGTTGTGGGTTCTGGGACGGTGCCCGGAGGCCACTCTGCTAAGCTCCCCTTTGACAAAACAGAGACCGGAGGTGCAGTCCGGGGGCTGTCGTCGACAAAAGCGAGGCCACTGCTGCCTTGTTTTTCTGGCCTCAGGGAGGCCACTTTGAAACTGAAGGCTGGATGCCGCCATGAAACCCATGCAAACTGGTTTCTTTCAGTAGGAGGTGCTGGAGGAGGGAAGCATGTTTGATATTCAGCCCATTCCCTTTCACAGGCCATTGCCCATGTCATTCCTACACCTCCAGATCCCAGGAGCAAGCCAGGTTTCTTGAGTTTCTGACCAGGTGGGTGTGAGCCAGAGCCTCTGAAACCCCGGGGAGTCTGGGATGCTGCAGGTGGGAGCCAGGAGCTCCCACCCTGCATCTGCAGGAAGGATCAGCAAGGGGAGCCCAGGGGGAATGGAGGGGCCCTTGAGACAAGAAAGGTCTTTCACCCAAGGGACTGAGATGCAAGAACTCGGGGAAGCTTTAAAAAACAGGCAGCCCCCTTTGTGCAGGGTTCGAGGTGTCAGAGGTCTGCTAGCTGACAGCAGTCCACCTCCTGCCAGGGCCGGACAGGGTTCCCAGAAAAAGGACGTATCTCGTACGGCAGCTGATCTCCGCCAAAGCTGCGCCAGGGAGCACGCACGAATGAGCACCATCAGCAACGCTTAGGAGGGAGCGCTGGCCGTCCCGGGGCACCGGGGAGGGTAAGAACGAACGCCTGCTCCATGGCCCCCCCAGGAATAGATTTCTTTGCTGTCACTGCTCGTTCTATTTCCTCAGGCAAGGTTTTGTCTCATGTATGTAGGTAAATCCCAGTGTGTAAAGGAGACCAAAAAAAAAAAAAAAAAAAAGGAGAACTTGGACCTTGCTATTTCCTAGGTCATAGATTCCTTGCCTGGGTGCCTGTTATTTAGGGGCAGAAGCTGCAAAAGGACATCTTTGGTCATCAAACTCGGGACTGTGTCATTCATTCTCTGTCACAAACTGGTCAATGTCCATTTAAAACTCGTTGCGCTGTTCTCCCCTTGATGCCTTCCTCCTCTGGTGATTAGGGACTTCCTAGTTTAGAGACTCAGTTTATTCATAGCCCATTTGTCCTTAGGCTTTGTGCTTAAATAGTTCTTCTCTCTCTTGGGTGTTTAAAGAGAATTATCATATCCCCTTTCCACTCTCCCCACAACTGAAACTCAGGCATGAAGGAAGGGCAGTCATGGGCCTTGATTAGTTTGGTTTTAGATGAAGGGCACTGGCAGATCAAGCTCTGGAGTAATGTCACGGTGGGCGAGCACAGCATGGCCCACCGTACCCGCTCCACCTGGCAAAGCAACAGCTGCCCAGCCCGTGGGCAGGCTCCTGAGAAATGTCAAGGTCCGGGGCAGAGAACATGAAATGATAACTATGAACATCACACACGTGCACTGAGCAGGCTAGTTGAGCTCAAGCTAGTCCTTTTGAGGCACCCCACTCAGGACAGGGTGAAGGCACCTCATTGTACAAGAGTGAGACCTTGCCTCCCAGGAACCAGCTCAGCAGGCAGGCATGAGGGAAGGCATGAGAAACCCTTACTGGCACTTTTTTGGGAAGCTGGCTAGTGTGGCAGGATGACCAAGACCTAAGAGGATGGGCTTTTCAACATTTTTCCTCAACTGCATTTCTGAAGGAAGGGGCGAGACAGAAGGAGTCTCCATGTGGCTTAAGGTCTTGCATGGCACCTACAGAGGTTGCCTGCTCTCCAGCTGGACAGGGAGAAGAGCTCCTTGTGCCAGGGCTGAGAAAGCCTGCAAAGCCCAAGCAGGCTTGGCCTTGCACTGTGTCAGCAAGCAAACCCAAGCCCACAGGTGTCTGCCATGTCTCCAGGTGACATTTGCATATAAGTTGGGTCTCTGAATGAAACCAACTTGATTTTCTTTAGATTCTGTGATTGCAGCTGAGAACAGCTGTCAGTACACCTCTCTCTGATCATACTTTAGCAGCTGAGAAAGGTGCCTCTCAAAGACCAGTATGGCATTGCAAGAGGGGTCTTATCAGAGATGCTGCTCATGCAGCCAGTCCAAACTCACTGCTGGGAACTGATGGAGGATCTTCAAGGGAAGAAACTGGGCAATAACAGGTAAAGCAGCCTTGGAAATTATTTCTGCCTCTGTTACACAGAAAGACGAAACCACATACTTGCCCCTGGATGTCAGTGTGCCCATCTGTGAAATGGGGACCTCTCTGTAATTTGTTCTTGTGACTGGCATGTCAGTGAGTGACATTCTCCTAGGTGCTACTGCTAAAAATCAGTGCTCTTTCTCTGATGACTGTTGGAGAATTGAGACCTACTTACATGGTGTCAAAGGGCAAAGTAATCAGTGATTACTGATTACAAATCACACCTTTTCCTTTTCTTTCGCTTCCTTATTTTTGCATTAACTTAGCTGTGGTGGAAGGCACTACTTCAGTAGCCATGGAAACCAAAACACCTCTTTTATTACAGGTGTGTACAAGGCACTTACACTGTAGGCTTCTGCACATACCTATCCAGCCAGGTGTGCCTCATCTCTCACCCTGAGGACTTGCTCTGTAGGGACCCAGAAACCTGACAGTTTCTGTGGCATTCAGTGAACATGTCTTGTGTAATGTGTCTACCCAGCCCAGGAAATTGTCTCATGAGCATGTCTGTTTTCAAAGAAAAAGGCTGAAATCTGAGTCTGTGAAACAGATAGAGAGGGATGCTTAAAGAAAGGGCTTGGTTTTATATTTATATTT
>NW_010544327.1:0-4307 GCF_000687285.1 Phaethon lepturus | reverse complement strand
TTTGGGCCCCTCACTACAAGAGGGACATTGACGTGCTTCGACATGTCCAAAGAAGGGCAACAAAGCTGGTGAGGGGTCTGGAGAACAAGTCTTATGGCGAGCGGCTGAGGGAACTGGGGTTGTGTAGTCTGGAGAAAAGGAGGCTGAGGGGAGACCTTATCGCTCTCTACAACTACCTGAAAGGGGGTTGTGGCGACGTGGATGTTGGCGTCTTCTCCCAAGTGACTAGTGATAGGATGAGAGGAAATAGCCTCAAGTTACGCCAGGGGAGGTTTAGATTGGATATTATGAAAAATTTCTTCACCGAGAGAGTGGTCAAGTACTGGAACAGGCTGCCCAGGGCGGTGGTGGAGTCACCATCTCTGGAAGTGTTCAAAAAACGTGTGAATGTGGCGCTTCAGGACATGGTTTAGGGGGCACGGTGGCGCTGGATTAATGGTTGGACTTGATGATCTTGAAGGTCCTTTCCAACCTTAGTGATTCTGTGATTCTATTTATAAATATTGGATTATGTTACATTAGCATATGGAATAATGAGCATGTAGGCCATTCAGCCTAAAACACTCCAGAGTAACCCATTGGTTTATCATTGGCTTCCATGGACTTCAGTGGAGTTATTGTATAATGAGAAAAGGATGAAGTTTTGCATCTGAAAACCTGTGTCCTTATAGGGATGGAAAGGTCCTTGACCCTATGATGTTTGTAATTTGGAGCAACATTGTCTCTCAGAAACCTCAGGGAATGATTTTGCAATGATAAGTAGATAAACATGGAGACAACACTAGTAGCTAAACCCAGGTTTTAATTGCTTTCTTTTTTTCATTGGAAACCTCAGGCATTTTCTAAAAGGGAATTATATCCAATGTTCTGTCATGGTACTACCATTATTGCTCACGTGTTTCTTTTTCAACAATCAAAAATATAGGTTGATCATCTTTCATGCTTTTAATAAGACTTTGATTTATTGTTCCCATTTGCCAGTATTGTATTTTTAATCAATCACTTCTGTTCATTCTCATTGTTTGTCACATTCATTGGACTAAAATTACGTTATTGATTAGATCTGTGAGGCAAGGATGGCACCTGAACATTACCTATTTATTGTGATACTAAAAAACCTTATGCAGTACTCTGGGAACTTTTGACAAATATAATAAATATATAACAATAATTCATTAAGGTCCAGTCAAACTACTGCCAACTTAGATGAGATAGAAATTAATATTTCTTTTTCTCATATCCCCTGCAATAATCACAAAACAAGCTGTCTGGAAATCTGAGAACAAAGTTGGGGTTTTTTAAACGTTAATTTCCAGGTTAAAAACTGATGAAAGAAATATGCTGAATTTTCTAAATCAGAGTCAAAAGGAATTTAATAAATTTGCACCAGAAATCGTGATGAAAGCAGCAAAGATTTCATCCAGAGAGATTCGGTCTGGTGGTGAGGGAATGTTTACACCTTCCCAAAACATGATGACCTTCTTTACAAAGCAGTAAAATACCTGCTTCAAGATGTAGCTAGTTGTCATGGTTAAACCCCAGCCAGCAACTAAGCACCACACAGCCGCTCGCTCACTCCCCCACGGTGGGACGGGGGAGAGAATTGAAAGAGTAAAAGTGAGAAAACTCATGGATTGAGATAAAGACAGTTTAATAGGTAAAGCAAAAGCTGTGCACGCAAGCAAAGCAAAACCATGGGCAGGCAGGTGTTCAGCCATCTCCAGGGAAGCTCCAGGGCTCCATCACATGTAATGGTTTCCTGGGAAGACAGACGCCATCACTCCAAATGTCCCTCCACACCCTCCTTCTTCTTCCCCCCAGCTTTATATACCTAGCATGATGTGATACGGTATGGAATATCCCTTTGGCCAGCCTGGGTCAGCTGTCCTGGCTGTGTCCCCTCCCAGCTTCCCGTGCACCCCCAGCCTTTTTGTTGGCAGGCCGGCATGAGAAGCTGGATTGTCCTTGACTAGTTGGCAACAACACAAAACATCAGCATGTTACCAACATTTTCTTATCCTGATGATAAGAAATTTTCTCATCCCAAGTGGCAACCAGGACAGTATCTACCCCTTTATTCCATACCATTTACGTTATGCTCACCTACCACACTATCCAATACAACCTCACTGTGTACAAGTTTCAGACCTATCACTGACGAAGTGCTATGGGAAGGTTAACTTACTAATTCCAATAATTAGCACATTTTAATTTGACACAGGTACAAAATAAAAACATCCCTGACATTGCTGTAGTGACTGTTGATCTAAAGTGCTTCTTTAACAGTTCTGTTGTGCCATTTATCTTCACTAGCTCTTTTACATCTATAAAGAATAATTTGTTTGACACGCTGAGGAGAGAGGAGGTATCCTAAACCACAGTGAAAAGACAGAAGATAAGTAGGACATTATTGTTCATTCTTCATAACAACCCAAACACCTGGGGAAATAAAGAGTTTAGAAATAACAAAGAAAGTCCGTTTTTGCATACACAATTAAAATCTTTCAGACAACTTTCCGAACTAACAAGAATATGTGAGTTCAAAATATGTTTATAAAAGAAACACAGAGTAAATGCAATGACCTAAAGGGATCTTAATCTGATGGCTGTTGGAAACGTGAGCGATAATGTGTGTTTTCCCAGTTTTTATGATGCTTTTCCCAAGCTACAAGCCACTCTACACTGTCAAAAATAACACCTGAGAGTTGGTATGTCAGTAAGGTCTGGGTTGTTGGAGAGGAAGTTTATCAGTTGCCACGGGACAAGCTACCCCCTTTCCATCCACACTTCTATCCAGACTAATACACCTGAACCAGATCCATTCAGAACAATAGGGTGGTGAGTGGAAGAAAATTTCTTCACTTCTTATACAAAACACATCCCAATTTGTGAGAGGCTTTCTACTGGCTGCATTTTGAACACAGTGAAAAAGAAGTATACTAGAAACAATACTTTATGCATTCAAAGCCACTTCAAGGCTTCCTAGTCCTTTCTTCAGCACACCAAAGTTTTAGGAAATCCTCGGCAAAAGAGTTCAGAAATTACTCAGTGTTTTAAGACATACATTCATAAACTTTAAAGAAATAAAACACATGCAGAGACCATAGTTTTTGCCCTGTTTACATGGCATTCTTTTATCATTGTACTTCCTGATGCCTTCAGTGTCTTCTCTGCAGTATCATCATATTTGATAGAGTAACTTCCACACCTTATCAAGGGAGAGATCATTGGAAGGACATTCTAATAAGCATGAAGTGCAGCCATGTCATCATTTTCCTGTTCACTCTCACCCTACCCTCCCTAATTACTGAGTAGAATAGCATCCATGCCTTCTGTTTATTAAGCCTTTAAATTTTCTGCTCTTTAGTTCTATGACATGGGCATAAATGCCATTAAGTACAAAGCTGCATCCTCTCCCCCGATCATCACTAAAATCACTCTTAATATAAGCCTCAAGGCAGGCAAAATTCAGTTCTTCATCTGTCATAGCTTTCTTATAAAAGTAATGACTTTGAATTCCTGTATCTCATTATCTCATTAGAAAAGAAACACCATCAACCTGTAGAAACTTCTGGTAAAACACTTCTTTGACATTAAACAGTTATTTTATATTCTGCCATAGCCTCACTTTTCATGAACTGCCTTCTATTCCTACAGCATTCTCTGCTCATAGTGGACAAAACTTTCTCACTGAGATCAGAGTATGGGAAAAGATTATCAAACCCTTCACTTGGCCGTCTAACAAAATCATGTTCTTGTCACAATGACTACTTGTAGGAAAAGAAAGCCATGCAGTCATCCTAACATCTGAGCAGCAAGTAAGAATTACGACAATTAAGGTATTCATAGGCCTAAATCACTGGATTCAAGACCATAATAAACAGTTTCCTTCCCTAATCAACAGTTTCCTTCCCTAGCACAAAGAACATCTCTTACAGTATACAAATACAGGCTTTGGAACAGATACTCAAAAGAGCTAAAGATAACTCCAGGTCCTAAACAGTATGTTTATCAACTCTTTATCAATTCTTTATCAACTTTCTTATCAACTGTCACGCTAAAGCTTAAAGGGAAGACAATAGGATCGATGGTGCATGTATATCTGGACCAAGAGAAAGGATTTTAAAGAACAGCATACTTGAAATTTACCTCTGAAATAACTACAAGACAGTGTTTCCAAGATCTGTGACTAACTTGTAGAACTGACTGAAAGGTTAAGGATGTGATTTAGAGAGGGAATTAAAAAAAAAAGACAGAGAGGGGCATTTCAAATATACATGCAGATGACACCAAGCTGGGTGGGAGTG
>NW_010544326.1:0-463 GCF_000687285.1 Phaethon lepturus | reverse complement strand
CTGGACATTTTTTACACTGTTGGACATTTACGACTTCCGGCTCTCAGTTCAAGACTGTATTCACCCATAAATCATATACGTGATTTTATAATTGATTGGAACCCCAACATTTTCCTTAGTTTTGCTGAAAACTCTTTTGACGGTTCTCATTATTCACAGGTATTAGAACAGCGTTACTGGAATCTGAGGAACATACATGCCCAACGTGTCATCAAAGAGACGTTTCTCCCGATGCTTTAACTGCCAACAAGTTCTTACGCCAGGTGACATGCTGACATTTATGTGAACTGTTTGTTCGAAAGGTCTATTTGCGAAAAGCTGAAAGGGAAGAAAATACTCGTTGACATCTCCTTAAGCAAGGCTAAATGGAATAAGGCTGAATTTACTTTTCAGAGACGTTATCTAGTGTTAGAGAAGCTTACAAATCTACACAGAATCTGGCAAATTCAGGTCACACTTTTGC